>NC_085857.1:4263597-4278597 GCF_034702125.1 Engraulis encrasicolus | reverse complement strand
AAGTCCTGGAGGAATAAAAAGAAAGAAATGTCAAGAAAAAAAAACCCATCAGTGACCTTTACAAGTTACCACAACCATATCAGAGGTCAGGGTGTTGTGACTTGGGAGGTAGGAACATAATGAGCCAATCAGCTGCTTTTGGAACTCTGTGACCTCTGTATCCCTTGGCAACATTCTGAACCAGCACAGCTGAGGCCCAGGTATGAGCAGGTTAATGTGAGTTCTCTTCCAAGTAGAAAGTCAAAGAATGCGCGCACATCAGTGGCACAGGTGCTGGACCAAACGTAAGATAACTGAAAAGAAAATAAAGGTCCGCAACACTGTAAATGCTCCCAGTAGATTGCACCTTGATGAAGGACATCGAGTCCGAAACGTCGTGCCAATAAATCTACTGGGAGCATTTACAGTGTTGCGGACCTTTATTTTCTTTTCAGTTCTCTTCCAAGTGAACCATCGTCATGCAAACTGGAGAAGAAAAATGAAGCAATTTCCATATTGCTGCTGCTGTATGCTCCATTGTCCACGGCCCAGCAGCATCTTTGTTCATGCCCCAAGTGTAGCAATACAAGCTGGGGAAATGTTATGTGTGTTATGTTACACTTCACAATAACCTTCCATAAAAAAGGTTAACTAATGGTTCGTTGTGCATTGATAATACTATTATAAGCATTGATATATCATTATTAAATCAATTGTATAACATTTACTGATGACAA
This sequence comes from Engraulis encrasicolus, assembly GCF_034702125.1. Classification (NCBI taxonomy): domain Eukaryota; kingdom Metazoa; phylum Chordata; class Actinopteri; order Clupeiformes; family Engraulidae; genus Engraulis; species Engraulis encrasicolus. The sequence continues at coordinate 4,277,881 of NC_085857.1, read as the reverse complement.
TAACAGGGCTGCACGATTATGGAAAAAAATATAATCACAATTATTTAGATCAAAATCCTGATGACGATTATTAATCACGATCATGCAGCAGAGCGTATGCCCCCCACCCACCCCCAATTCCCGTGGCGACATAATAGTACCTTACCATTAGTTAACATTGGTTAACCATTAGTTAAGCATTTAGTGGAAGGTTATTGTGAAGTGTTACCAGTACTTGTCTTCTGTGTACAGATTCTGTGTGGTCTCTGTCAAAGACAGGAAGAAAGAAAAGGCTGTTTATGCCACAAACAAAATATTCGCAAAATGAAATGAAATGGTATGTATAGTTTGACTGGATTTAGTTTTGTTTCAGGTGTCACATGTGAACAAGATGAGACATGGTAAACGTTTGTATTGTGTTTATTTTCATTTTTCATACGGCCCTGTGTTTTGCATTCCATCAAGAGCCGTGTTTTTTTTTTCATACTTCTCTGATGGCGTCAGCAGAGACAATCGGTGATGCCACAAACACAAAACCCTATTACCAAATAATTCTTTGATTCACCCCACCTGTGGCAAAATAAATGTTTGGCTGTGGCCAGTGAAAGCACTTATGTTCACGTTTATCCGGTCTCATGTTCTGCCTATTCATCCTGGCAAAGGCTTAAAATGGCCCCTGAAACGTCTGCATAATGGAACAACATAATTATGAAAGCCATCTGGCACAACTGTCCAGAAATGACCGTGATTAACACCAACATAAACAGGCGGCAAAGTATCGAGATTGTTGTGTTGTGTTGTGTTTCGACACCAACATAAACAAATAGCGAAGTGTGGGGACTGGTGTTTGGACAAGCACATAATGGAAGCTACCTTCATACAAATTATGGAGGCCTGGCTTGCTGCTGTTGTGAACCTCAGCTGTGTAATGAGAGACAGATGTGTTGTAAACCTCCTGTCCACGCCATACAGTAGCATCGTCACTAGGGGTCGACCGATACAGGTTTTTTAATGGCCGATGTGATACCGATTTGTTTTTCACCACCCTTGGACGATACCCGATTTTCGATACCGGATATTTGAGGCCAATATGGGTTAAAAAAAATCAATTATCAAATTGAGGTAGAACGTGTAACATTTAAACACCCACTCTAACAATCAAGTAATGTCTAGAAATCAAGTAATACAAAAATAAAGTGTCTTAGTGCTTTTAAAAAACCTGAATAACATAAAATAATAATACATTTTGCGTATCGGCCAAAACAACACGTGTATCGGCCGATACACTTAAAAAACCCAAATATCGGCCGATATTTATACCGATACATATATCGGTCTATCCTTAATCGTCACTACAGCTCACATGCAGATGTCTGAGTCAGACATACAGATAGATATCATCAAGATATTCAGGGTTGGAACAACTGTACATAATTTTTCATTAAAATATTTGAAACACACACATGCACACATACATACGCGTGCACATGCATGCACACACACACACACGCACACACAGCCATTAACGCCCTCTAAAGCCACAGTTTGAGCGGCGTTCCCTGAGCGGCGCTCCCTGCTACTGAGTATTCTAGATTCGTATCCATCCAAGGGCAAGCATGTTGATTCATTTACCAATTTTAATATCTCATTAAAATTAATTAGTCATTGAGATGGAGCTGTAGCCAGGCCTGAGCTAACTTACGCAGTGTCAACCAGCCCACTCTCTTCTGTTTTTCCTTTTCCTTTTTCAGTTCAGAATGGGAGACAACAGTGTTCTTGAGAGGGAGATGCTTCATTTGGCCGGAGGAGACACATCACCCCTGGAGAGGAATACTTTTATTGTGTGTGTGTGTGCGTGTGCGTGTGTGTGTGTGTGTGTGTGTGTGTGTGTGTGTGTGTGTGTGTGTGTGTGTGTGTGTGTGTGTGTGTCTGTGTGTGTGTGTGTGTGTGTGTGTGTGTCTGCTTGTGCGTGAGTGAGAGCGAGATAAAGAATCAAAGCCCCTGTCCTCAATTCCGCCATCAATTATTAACCAATGCACAAACTATCATCTTGGATATCAAAAAAGAAGTGCGTGCAATCTTGTTCAGACCAGAAATATGAGAGAGAGAGAGAGAGAGAGAGAGAGAGAGAGAGAGAGAGAGAGAGAGAGAGAGAGAGACTATGTGTGTGCAGGGACTTCTTTACAGGGCTCTGAGGAGGACTGATCTTTGAAACAGTTTGAAAGTGTGTGTGTCTGTGTGTGTGTGTGTGCGCGCATGTGTGTGCACACATGTTTTTCAGTGTGGGGATGTCTGTACCTCTCTGTGTGTGTCTATGCATTTATATTCTGACCATTCTGATTAGACAGAGAAAAATCCAAGGCATGGAATCGGTAACACCAGGACAGTGAGGATGGCAGGATAGCAAGATAGGAGGATGAGATGAGAGAAGAAAAGTAGTGGCGACATGATGGAAGCGGTTATAGCCCAGTTGGCGAATATTTCTGAGCGTTGAAATGAGACTTCCAGACCGGCAGCTGTTTGGGTTGTGGACTAATGGAGACACACTGAGATCAAGGAGTCTGTGATCAGCAGGACAGATAAGTTAGAAGAGGAGGAGGAGGAGGAGGAAGGGAGAAGGATAGAAGAGATTAGATGAGGAGAGGACACAGTCTGTGATCAGCAGGGCAGCGAGACGAAAGGAGAGGAGAAGAGGAGAGGAGAGGGGGGGGAGCAGCGGGCTGAAGAGGAGGGGAGAGGAGAAGAGGAGAAGGAGAGAGGAGGAGAGGAGAGGAGAGGAGAGGAGGGGAGAGGAGAGAAGAGGAGAGGATGAGCGGACTAGCAGCATATGATCAGCGGGACATGTCGACAGACCAAGGAGGCGAAAATGGGGGAAGCCAGAGGAGAGGAGAGGACAGTCTGTGATCAACAGGACAGAAAGGGGGGGGACTGAAGAGGACTGAAGAGGACAGAAGAGGAGAGGAGGAGAGGATGAGATGTGGACAGACCAAGAGAACAAGATGATGTAAGATAGGAGACAAAAGGGGAGGAAGGCAGAGGAGAGGACACAATCTATGATCAGCAGGATAGAAAAGGCGAGGAGAGAAGAGGAGGGGGGGGGGGCAGAATAGGATAGATGAGAAGAGGACACAGTCTGTGATCAGCAGAACATCTGATCTGATGGCTCATTCTTTTGAAACTCGATTGTCGGAAACTCCGGCTTCCGCCTCAGAAAAGTGCAAAAGAATGGGCACTCAAATCGGGGTTCCGAAACACAAACTCGGAGCGCTTCTGTGTAGTCCGAGTTCGTTTTACATTAGTGTTTTCAGACGCTTGTATTGTCCCCAGCTATTTCAATAGAACGCATTTACAACGGTTGTCGGGAGAACAACCTCGGATCTACATACGGCCGAATTTCAAAAGAATGAGCCACAAGAACATCCTTCTAAGAAGCTGGTTGAGTTGTAAACCTTTGGTAATGCATTGGTTGAATTGTAGTAAATACCTTGTAATATATTGGCATTTGACATGTAAGCAGCTAGACTGGTATGAACGTTCTCTATGTTATTACAGTATAACAGCGCCATCTGGTGGCACTTGGTCATCCCATATTCCCCGGATGTGAAATAACTTGTTGTCAGTCTGTCAATGGAAATAACAAGACCGGTCGTGTTTGTAGTCCGTCTCCTGGTGTACTTTCTGATATGGATATATTATCAGTAAGGTAGAACCCAAATATATTACAGTGGCGACGAGGATGGGATTCTTTTCGGTATGAAAGATATAGAGTTCTAGAAACAGTGTTAAAAGTGAAGTTTAGTTCGGACATGATGATGAACTGTTCGGGTATTATCCCATGAATACCGTGTACGCATTAGGAAAGAACGAGAAAACAGTGACGGTGAAATTAGAAGGGAAGCCAGTCAGCATGCTACTTGACACGGGGGCTGCTGTAACACTCGTCCCCGAGGTACTGTATAGAGAACATCTCGCTCACCTGCCCCTGAAGGCATGCAAAGTGCGACTGTCAACTTTCACAGGGGAGAACATTCCCATATTAGGCCGAGTGACTGTGAATGCCCAGTATGGGAACCAGAGGGGCAACTTGCCTCTGGTGATAGTGAAGGGGGAAAGACCTGTCGTTCTGGGCCGCAACTGGCTCACAAGTATACTGCTAGACTGGGCCAGCATCTTCCCAGCCACACCAAAAAGGGCCAGCAGTGATGCAGAAGCGCTATCCAGGCTGCCAGAAAGGGGAAAAGAAAGCACAAGTGAGGAGAACTGCTCAGTAGTGGAGGAGTTTACAGCACAGGCTGGAGAGAATGCACAGAGCGTTATGAAGGACCCTGTGTTGGAGCTGATTCGATCCGGACAGCAAAGTCACAACAACAACGAGACACTGAAACCGAATCTTGCTTGGGTGGTGCAAGGTAAAATGCGCAAACAGAAGGAAAACCACGGCCAACACGCAGTTAGGCTGAGACATCTGGCTGAGGGTGACCCAGTCCTCATTCGAAACCTCCGAAGAGGAAGGGAGAGGTGGACAAAGGGAACGGTGAGAAAGAGACTGGGACCAGTCAGTTACCTGGTGTGGAATGGAATGAGCCAACGCTCAGTCCACATCGACCATCTGGTGTACAACAGGCCGGCGTCCAGTCCAGAGACATTTGAGTTCCAGGGCGAGCTGCTGCCTGGACTGCGCCAACAACTGCCCTGCAGAAGTCCCGGAGGATTTGGGGAGGAAAGGCACACCTGGAGCAGTAGGTGGTAGCCCGTACTCACCTGAAGCTACACGGTTTGCCCAGACTGAAGCGAAAGAGACACTCAAGACAGATTCAGTGTCACTTGCTAACAGAGTAAACTCATCTCCTGAGGTGTTTGTACGCAGGTACACTCAGAGAGAGAGGGCGCCTCTTAAGCGCCTGACCTTGACTTGACAGTTCGTGAGGAACATTGGTTCCTGGATAAAAGAGTTCCAGTAATGTTTTGTTTGTTTGTTTTTTAAAGAAAAACAAAATGTACAAAAGAGTTCCAGATTGTACCAACAAAAAAATTAACTGTTTACCTGTTTAAATAAGTTACATGGTGAAAAATAATATGAAACAATCGTGTTTAGTATAATAATGTGAAAAGAGTTCCTGACACGGAAATGTAAACAAGTGTGTAGTTAACAATACGAAAAGAGTTCCTGAGGGTGAAAGGTGTAATGACATTACTTAAACTATTGTATGGTTTTGTCTGAAATGAATTATTAGTAATTGTAGGAGTTTAAATATTTTTTTAAGGTAATGAGTGATCATAGAAATGAGTTTAACTTCTGAAGGAATTTTCTAGGACTTAATAGTTAAGTTACTGAGGTATATTATTTTGGGGGAGCTTAATAGCTTAAGGGGGAGGAGTGTAATATATTGGCATTTGACATGTAAGCAGCTAGACTGGTATGAACGTTCTCTATGTTATTACAGTATAACAGCGCCATCTGGTGGCACTTGGTCATCCCATATTCCCCGGATGTGTAATAACTTGTCAGTCTGTCAAATGGAATAAACAAGACCAGTCGTGTTCGTAGACCGTCTCCTGGAGTGATTACTGATATGGATATATTGTCAGTAACTAGAACCCAAATATATTACAGTGGCGACGAGGGTTACCTGACTGATAATATATCCATATCAGATGAATACCAGGAGACGGGCTGAACAGTCAACTGGTCTGGTTTATTTCGCTTGACAGACTGACAAGTTATTACACATCCGGGGAATATGGGATGACCAAGTGCCACCAGATGGCGCTGTTATACTGTAATAACATAGAGAACGTTCATACCAGTCTAGCTGCTTACATGTCAAATGCCAATATATTACATACCTCTTAATCTCTTTGTTATTTCTGATTAGTTACTCATTAACAAGCATCATTTATTCATGCTTTATGTGTGGTGAACACCCCATGCTTAACATAGGTGAAGTATTAGTTAACACTTGGCCTACTAAACCTCTTTGTTAGCAGGCTTAATGATAAGCATCACTTGTAAATGATTAGGGTATGGTGATACTCCATGTTTAATACTGGAGAAGTCTTAGTTAACACTTACTAATTAATTTGTTAGCATCTAGCTTTCAATATTTTCTCAGCATTAACAAATGGTGCTTTGATGATTACATAAGTAATATAACAGAGATAACTAATGATTAATTACGATTTATGGATTACAAATGCTTAACAAGCAGTAATTATTTTAAAGTGCTACCATTGATAATGTTGTGTACCCGCTCTCATGCATAGGCTTACGCCAGATGTACACCAAGCGCGACCTACGCAACCCAGGTAGCTGAGGTGGTTGAAAAAGTTTTTCCATGAATTTGAACGAGGCATTGATATGTTTGATTTAGCTATGGGACATTCCAATTGGTTTTCGCCGAACCGCGTCATAGCTCATTGCTATAAGATTAGCTGGACTTTAACAGTTAAAATTCGCTCTGGTCTCTCAGTTCACTTCGCTCCTGGAAAATTCGCTCTGGTAGCTTCCTAGTATTCTCCATCCCTCCATAGAGACATTCCGCCGCTCAGGTAGCGTAGGTCGCGCTTGGTGTACACAAGGCATTAGGCTGTGGGGCCCAAACAAACAGCACTTACAGGCTTACAGGCTTAGGCTGGGTCATTGTACTGCACAAACGCAGTGGAGCAGAAACTGATGGTGACTCTACTACTACTACGTCTCTCCATTTCAGTAGAGTTCTGTATCTCTATCTAATAGGCACCTTTTCTCTGTCCTCAGCATTGCGCTCCCCATTCTCTCTTTTTCATTTCTTTCTTTCTTTCTTTCTTTCTTTCTTTCTTTCTTTCTTTCTTTCTTTCTTTCTTTCTTTCTTTCTTTCTTTCTTTCTTCATTTCTTTCTTTCTCTCTCTCTCTCTCTCTCTGCACATGCCCACACACACACACACACACACACACACACGGTCCTCAAGGAGGTGTGCCCTCCTCCTTCCCTTAAGCATTGGCCGGGCTGATAAAAAAGCATACTCATGTGCACACACACACGGACGACAAATGCATGCACCTACACAAGAACACATATCTATACACTTACACAAAAGAGACATGTAAAATTGAAGAGTTTATTTGCAAAAAAATCTCCATTTTGTAGACTGTTGAGAAATTGTCATTTTTGCATTGGGCATCCCATTGCATTGCATTGCAAAATTAATTTTATATAGGTTGAAAAAGTATGTTCACAATATATATTTACTGGTAATGATTCACACAGTACAGTCTGCACAGTAATTTTCAATAATAAAATGTAAAAAAATTTAGATACACCAGTTTGCAAATAAACTCTTCATATATAGATACACATAGACAAACAGGCATGCAGACACATAGTGATATGCATTTTATATAGTGAATGTACACATGGGTATTACTTGTGAGCGGACAGCACACGTTTGTAAGTTTTGGAGTAGGAGCGCTGTGGTATTCACAAATACAGTACAGTAAGACCATGACACACACATAAGTAAATCACACACACAGACACACACACAGACACAGACACAGACACAGACACACACACACACACACACACACACACACACACACACACACACACACACACACACACACACACACACACACACACACACACACACACACACACACACACACACACACACACACACACACACGCTGAGAAAATTTTACACGTGCACACACACTAACACACAGATGTACACACTCACTCCCACACTCTTTCACACCTACTGTCTATCCCTCTCATTCTGCCCTCTCCTTGCTGCTATCTTTGATGGGAAAAAAGCTTTTTCAGGGAGTGAGGGATGGAGGATGTGATTCCCAGTGGGGCAGTGTCAGATGGTCCACTCCCGACACTCCAACGTGATCGGAATACTGAAAACCAGAAATTGAAAGCACAGCTCATTCCCTGCAGGAGACTATATGGTGTGTCTGTCCGCTGTAGTAGCTCTCTGAGGAGAGGAGGCCAGGTTCACTACCAGAGAGAGAGAGAGAGAGAGGTAAAGGAGGCCAGTATTAAGTCGGTGAGAGAGAGAGAGAGAGAGAGAGAGAGAGAGAGAGAGAGAGAGAGAGAGAGAGAGAGAGAGAGAGAGAGAGAGAGAGTGAGAGGAGAGGAGAGGAGGCCAGTTTATGAAAGTCAGTGACAGACAGACAGAGAGAGAGAGAGAGAGAGAGAGCTTCCTGCCATTTAGCTCATAGCTGTTTGTCTTTGTTTACTCTTGGGCTTGACAAAAGATCCAATTCTTTACAGACTTGCAGGTTGAGTTACATTTTGGTCTCCCTGAATAGAAGTCTGTGTGAAGGTAATACTATCTAAGCCTTGATCGGTATGCTGTTGTATGTATCGAGTGCACTTCAAACACGACATACAGACTTAAGATCAGTCTGATAGGATTATCAGGTTAAGAGATTAAAGTTAGCTTTGTAGGTTTGAAATGGGTGGCTTTCCTTTAGCTTGTAGTTTACAAAAAAAAAAAACAGGGGTGCTATTGATTAAAGTCTCAATATGCCCTTGAGAACAGAGTTTGAATGATAAACCCCCTGACTCGGCCCTTTCTGAAGTTAATTAACGTCCGGTGAGCCGCAGAGTCGAAGAGGCTGGCTTTATTAACCTCTAGGGCTCTCAGCGTGTTTTTCCATTAGGGGTGACACTGGACTTAACTCTGAGTAAGGTGCTTTGTGTGTGTGTGTACAGTGTGCTATTATCCAGGCCACTGCTATCGAGGTGCAATATTCACAAAGCCACCAGACTCACTGTCCTGCTGCTGGTAGCAGAGAGACAGAGAACACTGGACGGTGCGTGTGTGTGTGTGTATGTGTGTGTGTGGTCAGGGCAGCGTGCCAGACAAGGATGGAGGAGGGATGTTGGGAGCGTGGGTCTGACCCCAAGGATATACCACCTGCGACCTTTGGGGATTTGATGGATACTTTGCTGCATCATCTCTTACCAATGCCCCTTAGAGGTCAAACATCCGCTCAATACTGATGTCCACAGAGGGAGAGAGAGAGAGAGAAGAGAGAGAGAGAGAGAGAGAGAGAGCTGGAAAAAGTTTTCAGAAGTGTGTGTGAGTGTGCGTGTGTGGCACAGGCATCAAAAGGAAATTCATCGGAGCGACACTTTTTAAAAAATTTTTTTTACAGCTTTCTTAGAAAGTATGTCATGACACAAACAATGGCCTGATATGAAACTCATACTGCTGAGAATATTTCCTTTCATGGAAAGCTGACATCTGTACAGAGCATTTAGCATCAAGTTGATTGGGTGCTGCAAATCTCGTTTGTGTGTGTGTGTGTGTGTGTGTGTGTGTGTGTGTGTGTGTGTGTGTGTGTGTGTGTGTGTGTGTGTGTGTGTGTGTGTGTGTGTGTGTGAGCGCGCGCGCGCGCTAATGACACAAGTGGAAGTCTAGCCAAAGTCCAGACCACCATTCAGGGAATCCCGGCAGCAAGCCAAAAAAAAAAAAAGGCGAAACTCACATCTCCTCACATCATTTCTCCCCACCTGCTCTCCTTTGCAACCAATCCTCTCCAACCAGGGTTGGACTGGCCATCTGGCATTTCCCGGTGGGCCCCACACCCTCATGGGCCCCAATTTTGGAAATGGTCAAAAAAGGCACTGCAACTATGCTGCTCATTGAAACTGGGCTGCCTATTGCCAAATTTGCCAAATCTTTACATGAAAGTTTACTAAGTAATAAACAAATATTTTTAAGTACGGTCCAAGTAGAGTCATTTTTTGCAGCTAAAAATGGCTATTTCCGGAAATTCAAAATGGCGGACCATGGAGAAGAAACCCCTTTTCATGAATACTAAGAATTTGATGCTGGTGGTAAGTATTCATGGAAAAGGTAACATTAGTGAATGGGCAGCATGAATTATGGAAAGAAACAACTAAAAATCTCACACAGTGTGCCTTTAAGTCAAAAGTGCCCGGGCCCTATTTCTCCCCCAGTCCAGCCCTGACTCCAACCCTGCCCCTTCTCTGCTCTTGCCCTCCACCTACTTCACATTTCTACTTCTTCCGTGATTTTGGCTCCTTCTCCTTCCTTATTTTTCTCCTACCCCCTTTGCATATCTTTCTCCCCTTTTTCTCTTCATCACCTCATCATCTCTTGTTATTCCCTCAACCTGCCTCCCTCTCTGTTCCTGTTCTCCTGGATTATCTGTTCTATTACTTTCCAGTCCTTTTCTTTTATTTTATTTTATTTTCTTTTTTCTTTTTATGCTATTATAGAGGATCTGCCAATTTCCAACCCATTTGCTTCCTCCTTTCCGTTCTGTGCTTAAATAGCACATTCTCACAGTCTTCTCGCAGCACTCTGAAGCGGTGAGTCTCCTATGTGAGATTATGTGGTTAACATCTAACTAACAGGAGCCTGTGCTCTCTTCTCAAGCGGTGAGTCTCCTAAGAGGTTTTGTGGTTAACATCTCAGTAACAGGACCCTGTGTTCTCTTCCTCCTCACACAGCTCTTGTTAGACGTTAACTGTGTGCACTTTGTGGTACCTGATCCGGGCTGTGGTTCCTGAATCCTACTAAGCATCCTTAAAGTGATACTGTCCCATTTTTGGAAATAAGCTTATTTTACACCTCCCCTTGAGTTAAATAATAGGGTTTTACTGTTCTCCTGTAGTTTCGACCGTTCTGGGGGTATGGCAGTGCACATTTTACCTCGATGCTAGCAGTTAAAATTGAGTCCTATGAGACCAGCTCGCGGCTAACTGGTCTCATAGGACTCAATTTTAACTGTTAGCTTGAAGGCAAAATTTGCACTGTCATAACTAGAAAACGGTTGAAAGTAAAGGAGAACGGTAAAACCCTCTTATGTATCTCAAGGGAAGGTGCAAAACAAGCTTATTTCCAAAAATAGAACAGTATCACTTTAAGACCTCTTTATCAAAGCTGCAGCAAGTACAGCAGAATGGTAAGGATTAAAAGAGTGGTCTGACTTTCCCTGAAGTGGTAACTTAAAGTGGTTTTGTAGATCACAGGAAACGACCACTAAGAAAGACAACTCCTGCTAACTTCAGATTGATTACTCAACATTGGCTCAATGCAGGTTTCACAGTTGATTGTGGTGATAAGCAAATGTGCTGAAAGTTGGTTGCACGAAAAGGAACAATGTGACACTCAGCAGCGGAGCTATACCAGATTAGCAAAGTGGAAAAGCCAGAAAAGCAAATATAACAACTATGTATCTGTCCTTGAATAATTATATATCTGTAAAGTGGAGGAGACGCGCTCACAATGTCGCCTAATGGTACATACACACCAAGATATTCTCTAACGTCTCTGGGAGCATTGCAAGTTCGAGGGGTTCGCGGGTTCTGCCTTTCACACTGCACAGTCAACGTCCACGTTCTATCCACGGGCAGCAGCCATTCATTTTCAATGGGAGCCGCTTATTGAACGCGGACATCCGCACAGGAAAATAGACTCGAGTTCTATTTTCAAGGCCGGACATGTGCCGCGCTTACCCAACTCCTGCGTGCAAGGCATGATCTGTTTTCATGTATTATAACAGTTTTGGACTGATAACGGACACGTGAAATGGACGTTAAGTGGACGTCCGTGCTTGCAGTGTGTATGCACTGTAATAGTTTATATGGTTCAATTGGTTATATATGGTTAAATTGGTCAATATGGTTAAATTGGGCCAGCTATATATTGTATTTAATATATATATATTTGAAATCTGGAAGGTCTGAGTTTTCTAATGGCGTAACTTATGTGTTTCAATGACAAAAACTCACAGAGTTACAGATTTGTTTTTGGAGACATGTCAAATTGCCCTCTCAAGGGCACTTAGACCTCAATGGGTTAACTGGATGCTGAATCCGACTTAAAACATTGATGAGTAAATGAAACGAAGGACAGCACTCTTCAGATGTTTCTTTTATTTATTCAACTACGAACATTTCGGGCTGAGCCCTTCCTCAGGGTGAAATTGTTAGACCTACTCTTACGTAGATGCCTCCTGACTTCATTTCTCCCTGTACACATCACTATCTGGACTGACCTTGACACTCCAATGCATAAGAACATTTTTCACAGGAAAAAAAGAAATGGCATGGTACAAGTATGGTACACTGTGTAAACTACATTTTTCATTTATATTAAAAGATTAATTAAGATTAAGATTTTAATAAGGAGAGATGATTAATGATAGTGTTGCATTATCTACCAAGGGAAACTAAGCTCATTACAGAACATAATTGTAGACAAGATTATTGTATTCACTTTTATGATTTATAATAGCTTCAGTTTCCATTACAGTAAATAAATAAAAAAAACCGTCAGATGTGAACAGACAGAGAACGGCACAAAGGCTAAGGAAACTCTTAATGTGAGACAAAAGTAAATGTTACAGAGGCAAAAATAGCACAGGGAGGAGGCAGCAATATTTTTTCCCACACTAACAATGCAGCAAGAACTCCATAAAACTGCTTTAGTCTGAGGTAGCATAATGCATCTATAAGCCCCTGGAATCACTTGCTTATTGCGGTTTACCCTGAGCAGAACAAGGGAGCAGAGTGCGTCATATAGCAAAGTTTAATCCACTCAACCCTATATTTTTCACTTCTTTCCTTTTTTCAGCCTTCTTACAAAGGTCAATGGGAAAGAATCATATTGTCTGACTATAGTTTCCTCCTACGTCCCTCGATCATCAATACCCATCGTTCAACTTTTCTTCTCGTCTATGGAAAGTTCTTCAGTAAGGGTCCTTCATTAATAGGAAAAATAATCATAAAAAATATACATTGAAGACTTACTACAGGTATACTTTTCTGTGGTTTTCTTTTTCTTCCCTGGACCACTCCTCTATCACGCTTAAAGGGACAGTTTGGTCAATTTCAACATGCAGTTGTATTGCTCACGCTCTTGCACAGCCCTTTCCGAGATATGAGCAATTCTAATGGGGGCAGCGTTTGTTTACATTTTTAAAAAATGAAACATAGGCCAACTCCAAATATTTTCCCAAAAGGTACTGCTATTTGCTAGTTGTCTGCTGATGTTTTATAACCTTTGGATGTTTTTGGGAATAAATAAAAATGTTTTTTTTTTAAATGTAAACAAAGAGCTGCCCCCATTACAATGACCAGGATCTCGGAAACGGCTGAAGAAGAAGAAAAAAAAATCTCAGGCACTGACAAGTCCAGGGTAGTGTGAGCATTACAACTGCATGTTGAAATTGACCAAACTGTCCCTTTAAAGGATGACGAGAGGTTCAAGAGTCAGCCATTTCAATATATCGCCATCCTCCCTACTCATAATTTGAATATTCGACAAACTGAACTGTGGGGCGCTCAGAAAACAGGAAAACACCCATACATCATCTCATCATGGCACAACAAAAAGAAGGATTTCACATTCAGCACCTAATTCAACTGTCTCACGGTCATGGAGGCTGACAGACAGTTGAAGGTGACCTCTTGTCAAACTGGGTCATGACCCCGGAGTCGATCCAATCACAAAGGGCGAAGGGACGGAGGATTCAACGGCAGGATGTCAGCTGGTTTCACTTTTTGACAGGAGGAGGTGTGTGTGTGTGTGTGTGTGTGTGTGTGTGTGTGTGTGTGTGTGTGTGTGTGTGTGTGTGTGTGTGTGTGTGTGTGTGTGTGTGTGTGAGTGTGTGTGTGTGTGTGTGTGTGTGTGTGTGTGTGTGTGTGTGTGTGTGTGTGTGCGTATGTGTGTGAGAGAGCTTGCGTTTATGTTTGTGTGCATTTGTGTGTGTGTGCATGCATGTGTGTGTTTACAGTATGTAATGGGGTCTTGCCTGTTTGTGTGTGTGGATGTGGCGAGCCAGCCAGGAGCATAGGACCTGGGGAACACAGATACGCTGCCATGTGAATCTGGCGAGCCAGCCAGGAGGGAGTGAGGAGAGGGGTGAAGGAGATGGATGAGCTCACCTCTTTGCTGGCTTGCTGGGAATGTCAAGGTGAAAAGGAAGCCACAGACAAGTACCCGAGAAGTCTTGCTGCTTATCTGTGCAACATCTGTGCAGACACCATGCAGTGGCATGGCCCTGTGACAACTGTAAAATAGTGTGCACACTTTGCCCCCCCGAGTCGATAAGCATGCCAGCTATAAGCCAAGACTACAGTGATGAATGGCTGGCTTAACTCAGACTTTTCTGGCACCATCTGCACATATTTACCTCTCAAGGCAAAAGGGGTAAATAAGGACCAAGACAGTTGTTTGTTGTACACAGTATATTTTATATAGGCCTACAATAAAGGCACATTGCATTATATTTAGAAAATATTTAAATAGGTTTGACATGTAAATTAAGATGACA
>NC_085857.1:4236097-4261097 GCF_034702125.1 Engraulis encrasicolus | reverse complement strand
AAATAACTGTTAATTTAGGGCAATTCTGCAACAGCATTCTACTGTTTTTCGAAAAAACAGACAACTACTGTGAAAATACTACTTTGAGTCACATATTGAGCATAAACAGTAAGTACTGCACAATAGCAGCATTCGCCGTTGTGGAAACTAGAGATGCACCGGATCCTGATTTTTAGGATCCTGCCGGGTACCGGATCCACTGCTTAAGATCCTGCCGGATCCGGAACCGGATACCGGATCCTACGAAAGGGTTGAAACACATAGCCTACTCACACATGTGGGACCTTTTTTATCACGTTGGCTCAAACTATTTTGACTGAAAAGCCTCGGCTACCGGATCTTGGATCCTGGAACCGGATCCGGATCCTGTGAAAAACCCTATTATCCAGCCATATCCGTAACCGGATCTTGGATCCTGTACATCTCTAGTGGAAACAACCAAGTTATTTTAGGCAGCACCATTGAAACCCATTCATCCTCCACTTGTCCGTGATCACCATCAAGATTCACTACCACCTGAAGAACTTAAGTAATTCTCACTGGTTAAAGATTCTCTGATACTATCAAGCATGATGAAACTATTTCTAAAGAAACTACAATACTTAATAAGTGCTTGATGCAGCAAAGTATGAGTAGCACATGCATTTTGATAGTGATGAGAGTGTGAATGGCTGAAACATTTTAAGAACTTGTAACACTTGCAACAAGCAGTCCCATCTAAACCAATCTGCTAATCAGTGCCTGGCCTCACCTGAGTACTAAGGGCTGTTATGCCATTATTCAATTACGACCTTCACCTGCCAAATCCCTGATGACTCTGGTCACATGGTACCCTTGCACCTGTATATAAATCTGGACTATCAACACTTCAGGTGCTTGCCTGCCTGCTGGCTGGCCTGCATGGCACAGCACAGCACAGCACTTGCTTGCCTACAAGCTTGCGTACAGGCTTGCATACTTTCCTCTTTGTGAAAGCTTGCTTTGTGGCACTTGCTGTGTGTGGCATAATTTGTCACATCGCTGCATATAATGTGCCTGCTGCAAGTTAGGCATTGCTTTGAGAGCTAGCTTGTAGTGCTGCTTTTTTGCTGTGCTACTTGGTGCAAATTACATTTTTACAGACTGACCAATGATATTTTCATCATTGGCTCATCAAGAGCTGATACATTAAAAAGCCCCCCTCACACACTCCCATTGTCATTGTAACATAGCACTGCGTAGGCCTGCACTGAAATTGTATTCATGCCCTTCACATTCAAAGGACCACCGCAAACCAGCATCTCAATATAGCATAGTGGCGGCATGGTATCATGCTCAAGTCACTTCAGTCATGGTGACCGATGGGACGGTGGGGCGGTAACATGGCCAGGGTATGGGTGGGAGGGAAGTTGCCATGGCTATATTCATGAATGGAACTATGACCCAGTAATTGCCTGCTATCTCACAGTACATCTTCAACTTTTTAACTGTAGTGTACCGTTATTTTACCTATACTACTGTATAAATATTGTAGAGCACTTTCAGTTTAACAATACTAATACTGTGAACGTTCTGTAAAGTACTGTTATTTAACAGTTCAATTGCTGCTGAAAAAATGTTATATACTGTGATACATTAAACAGCAATGAGCTGTATTTGATTTTTGGTGTGAAATAACAGTAGAATTACAGGTAAATATAATTGCCAGTAACTGCCGTTATTTTGCAGGGAAATTTTTTTAGAGTGAAGCACTGCTGTGCGCCCTGACCATCATTATCGATCCTGCTACAGGTAGAGAACTGTGCGCCGGATGGTTGGCTGAAGGAGGCAACTTCTATCCTACCCTACAGGCTACACCCTTAAGGAAACTGCCAACGAACTCCTCACTTGTAAAAAAAAAAAAAATGAAATAAAAGACACTAGTGTTCATAAAAGATGTCACGACAGCGACCAGCGGACAGTGACAGTTTGCTTTCTTGGAACGGCAAAACTTGGACATGAGATGTTGCTGATGAATCCTGGTGGGCTACCACCTTCGTCAGGATGACATAATTGTTAAAATGAATCGCCGAATGAGACTTCTAGTGTTGTTGCAATTCGGCTTGAGACGTTTGAGAAGTGGTTGGTTACCGGAGCATCAGTGGGCCACCAGCAGCGTGCGTTAATCGCGCTGCTGCTATACTGCTAAAAATCAGAAGGCAAGCCATATCAGTTATGATCAAGCCCTATCAGATATGACCGATCTACTTGCGGAGTGATCTCTGAAGTGACCAAACTCGTTGCCATTGGCAGCGGGTATTATTAGGTGGGCATTACAGAAAAGTAGTGACCACCGAACGTTGGGTCCGCCCATTGAAAGTGAATGGGAACTCTTGCACCATTCTAGAGTGCCGTATAATAAGCTAATGTAATCACTAATGTGGCCTAAATTAAGGTGATGTATGACATGTTTAAGCAATTAGTGTCACTCTGGAGCTATTTGGTGATGATGCATAGATCTATTCTGGAGTGAAAGTGTGAAATTAATGAGTAACGTCGAGTTTCTGCAAATCAAGTCAAGTAGGTTTTATTGTCAATTTCTTTACATGCACTGGTCATACAAAGAATTTGAAATTACATTTCTTGCTTTCCCATACAGACATAGACTAATCTAGGTAAGGACATACACTGAAAAAAGCCATATGTTGTGTATGTTAAATTAATCAAAGGGAAACATGTCACTTCTACCATGAATAATTATGTTTTGTGATTGGGCATAATGAAGTTATGTAACTTTAGCATGATGCCCAATAACCAACGACTTCCCAAATCCAGTAATGTTGTCACAACCTAATTCCTTTGGATAAGATGACCAATGGCTTTTACAACGCCAGAACAGATGGTGGCAGTAGTGTGCGGATTGTGTGTGGCAGCCGGAAACAACGAGCTTGCCGAGTTCTTTGACTGAATACATATCCGCGGACACTGAAGGCGGGTCAAAAAAGTAAACCACTGTAGGGCTGTTTGCATTTATCATGACTTTCCTAGAATCACATTTATATCACCCGTTTCGTTAGTGTACTTAGTTTTGGCATCAAGGCATACGTTTTATGAGCAAGAGAGTAAGCTTAGCTGGCTAATTCTCACCAATTCAAACTGGTTAGCGGCTAATTATCGATATAGTCTCCTTGTTTTAACTATTGTTGGGAGTTTGGAAGCTGTCACCCTTGTTGTACTGTATGCATGTTTGCATGTGTGACATTATTTTCGGTTACTTTGCGAGTTATAGCGAAAGAAACTACCTGGCAGCCCATAACGGGCAGCTAGCTAATTTATGCTAGGTGACAACAGCTGGTTCATTAACGTTGTATTAGTTCTATGCATTGACGTTGCGAGACCCGTGTGCGTCTGATTTCAAATGTATCCAGGACAGTCGTAGATACCATCAGTAGCTCTACACACATCAATGACACAGGGGAAGTAAAGTTACCGCTGATTTTTGGTATTGCTCCGTCTGACTGTGTGTGTGCGGCCACAGTAAATGTTGATTACCCGGTGGAACTTTTCGGTTTGAAAAAAGACGAGACGTAGACTGCGTGACAGAAGGGGCTGTGTGTGCTTGTGTATGGGTGCGCGTTTGAATGGGTGCGTCGTGTGTAGAACTAGATGCTGCAGTTTGCAGCTGGTTTGATTCATGTCGTGGGTCACTTACCAATGTATGTAGGCCTAATTGGCTATGACCTTTGAAATAGTTGAAAGTAAATCCCAGTAGTATCTAGTGAAACACACATGCAAACGCCCTTCTGTCCCTCATTCCCTCAAACTCGATCTTCTACATTTGTTGTGTAAAAAGGACATAGCAAGTTTTTTGTATCAATGATCACTTTAGGATATTCCAGTGCATTTACATTCAATATATACTGTACCTTGAGTGAGGTAGAAATGCATATTGTTGCAAATATAAATACTGTTCATTTGTTATTTTTTGTAATTAATCATTTACTGAATTTCTTTGTAGAATATATTACTATTATTTGGGGTTTTGTTCTCTGCATAACTGTCTCTTTCACCTATATTAATTCCTCAGCATTCAAGATGTTTGTAGGGTCCTCACCTCAGCTACCTCTCACAAGGTGCCCCTGAAAAAGGTGATGAAAGTTCTTGTGTAGTATCTAATCTATGACTATTAGCTTGTGTGTGTGTGTGTGTGTGTGTGTGTGTGTGTGTTGTGTGTGTGTGTGTGTGTGTGTGTGTGTGTGTGTGTGTGTGTGTGTAAAATCTGTTGTAATTATTTTACATTTTTCTCTGCATAGCTGTCTCCTTCACCTATATTAGTTTATCTGTCTTTCTGGTCACAACAGAAATTCAAGACGTTTGGGTCCTCAGCTCAACTGACTAAGACCTTTGCTCATTGAAGGCATGAAGTAATTTGTGATGCCCCCACGATTGCAGTTTTTAAATCCAGATGGCTTGCTCTTTTTAACATGTGCGAGGTAAGTTATTTGTTGATTTTTGTGTGTGTTTATTTCCTCATTTTAGTAAGACCATCAGGCCTTTTTGTAACCTTTGTCACAAGTCTTAAGTTACAAGTATTTTGTAGGTATGTGTTTTGTGCCCTGTTTCAAGTTAAGTGCCAAGTTCAAGAGGATCATGACAGTTGGTTTGCTGTTGAATTTCTTCTCAGAGCTGGATGGTCTTTCAACAACACTGCTCCGGGTCTTCAGCAAGAAAGGTGCTTCTCATGCAAGGAAGATACAGAGGATCCTGGTGCCCATGACTCAGGTAAAACATGCACACTGCCATGCATCACAGTAATGCTAAAATTTCAAAATCTAATGTAATGGGGAGAAGTAGGGTGTCTTGGATCATATTGCATTTCTCCCACTAATTTCAATCCTTCAGCCAGTTTTGAACTCATTGTCTTCACCTCAGTTCTAACTACAGCTGGCTTTACACACAGCAGTCCTGGGCAATGATATAACAGTCTTTTGCAGGTCAGTTGATGTGGTTGCTGCTCTGTTTTATTATTATTTTTTTTTTTTTATTTGATTCTCATGTCTGTCTGGCTTGCGATTCCCATGAAATGATCAGGGGAATTAAAGGTACACTGTGTACGAGTTTTAGTTGTTTATTTCCGGAATTCATGCTACCCATTCACTGATGTTACCTTTTTCATGAATACTTATCACCACCATCAAATTCTAAGTATTCATTATGACGGAAAAATTGCTATTTTCATACATGAAAAGGGGGATCTTCTCCATGGTCCGCCATTTTGAATTTCCAGAAATAGTCATTTTTAGCTGCAGAAATGACTGTATTTGGGCCATACTAGAAAATATTAGTTTATTACTTGGTAAGCTTTCATGAAAAGGTCAAATTTGGCAATAGGCAGCCCAGTTTCAATTAGCAGCGTAGTTGCAGTACCTTTTTTGACCATTTCCTGCACAGTGTACCTTTTTAAGGTCAGACGTCACATTTTGGCATCACTTCAGTACGTTTGGAACCAGGGCGGAGTGCTGAAATGGTACCGAGTACTTGGGGCTAATGGAAGAGTGTCAGAGCTGCACCATGCCATATCAAACAGTGACGTACTGTACCACTTCACTGCCAGTACCAACGATACACTACGCTACTAGATAAATGAGATGTGTCCTTTGTTTAATGTGGTTGTACCTGTACTGCGTTTATTCTTCCTGTTGGTTAAAATGTTTTTCCTGCATGTTTGTTTCCTGGCATACATTGACCGGCCCTCATACGCAGACTGACAACATTGATGTGAAGAGGGAGTGCATGCTGAGGAGCTGACGGTCTACCTGAATGAAGAGCCAGACAAAGTGGTATGTTACAACTCGGCAGCTAGATCTGTCTTTTTCGTTATTAGGTGGCATAGGGAGATCGCACACATCAGTGGCCTGCGAGGCTCATTTTGTTGGGCTCTGGTGGGCTCCTCCTGTGCTACCTGACATGTCTCCTGGCATCTCATCCACGTTCTGGACACTGCTGGAGGACACACCAAACCTTCTTGCGTTGATGTGCCATCTTGGCCTCAGTTATGTGTTCTTTGCAAACACGAATCTGCCCAATTCCAGCTTTGCTAAAGCACCCTCACATCATCACAAACCCTTTGCCAAATTTCACGTTCAATCCAACACCAGTCATCTCTGATTTGTAGATCTCTGCTGGTCCCTATCTACCCATGAGGGTGTTGCACTTGCTGTGGCACATTGCGAAGGCCGCATTACTGAAGCAGCAGAAGTTATCTTAGAAGAAAACTTAAACTCAATATAGGTTTTAGTTCTGGAATACGATCATGCTGTAGGGTAATAGTTTTCTCATAGTTTCACCTTAGACAACTCCCCCTTAGGAGACCAAACTTTGAGCAGACTCTTTTGCATTGGATGGGTGGGGTTTGACATATCTTTCTCTCTCATGCAATTTTTGGTTGACAATGTGCCTAAAAGGGCCAATATGTTCAAAATACTAATAATTGTGCTGGTGGGGCAGCCGTGACCTAGTGGTTAGAGAGTTGGTTTTTCAATCTATTGGTTGCAGGTTCGAATCTCCCCTGACCTGTCACTACATCTCCATCCATGGCTAAAGTGCCTAAGACAAAGCACCTAACCCCACATTGCGCCAGGGCCTGTAACCAATACCCTGAAAAGTAATAAATGTAAGTCGCTTTGAATACATGAAAGCGTCAGCTAAGTGTAATGTATTGTAACAATTTTGCACACTGTATACTTAGCTGTATGTGTAAAGTTTCTCACCAACACTCGTGAAAAGATCATGACCCTGTTTCTCAAAAGCACCGTTGTTAGTTAGCGACTTGGTATTTTGCCAATGGGAAATTGCATGCAAGTTTTTACTGTAGTTACCAATGATGCTGTTGAGAAACATACTCCAGAATGGGGTCATAGCCACACCAAAAACGAAGAGAGGTAATTGAACATCAGTTTGATCTCACATTCAATTGCCTAAACAGGCAGTGTGAGGGCACACAAGTCAACATCCTCCTCATACCTTTCATAAACTATACTATACTAAATATACTACTATACTACTTTTCCCATCTCTGGGTGTGTTAGGGTGGACAGAAATGCCCCAAACTTGCGCCCACAAATACCGCTTACGGCTTCAATCATGGGTTTTGTTTACTGTTTTCCAGGATGTTGATCTGGACGGTCCAGCTGAAACGTATTGTCTTTGTGTGCGTGTGATCGGCAGAGAGTCCTCAACGACATTGGTAACGTACCTGTGGCCATTGCAGTGTTTGTTTTGGTTTATGCTCTTAATCTCTGTTACCTTCCAGAATGGAAGTACACTTTCAAATTTCTGTTTCATTCTAACCGTCTGTTTCATCAGTTTTTGCACTGCTTTTAAATGTACACTGTGTAAGATTCTTAGTTGTTTATTTCCAGAATTCATGCTACCCATTCACTAATGTTACCTTTTTCATGAATACTTAGCACCACCATTAGGGTGCATCAGTTGCCCCCTATGAAAAGATATGGCCTTGGCCCTATAGTAAAAATGTTCTACACCCAGTAAAAACACACTGTGTAAAATATTTTGAAATTTGGATGAAGTCTACCGGGGCCACCAGCCCCATGAAAATAGAAAATAATGGTGATAGTCAAAATCTTGAATAGAAACAGGGCTGGACTGGCCATCTGGCATGGCGGGCATTTCCCGGTGAGCCCCGCACCCTCGTGGGCCCCCATTGTTTTATTTTTTACATTACTGAAAATAGGGGCCCACAAGGGTGCGGGGCCCTAGCCTGGTCCTGACCATCCCATAATACTACCATTTCATTTCGTATTCATGGTCTGGCATTTCTTTGCTCTGAAGCGAATGTAGGAAGCAGGAAGTTTGCACTCAGTTATGGTTTGAAATTACTGGACACCTCTCAGCCAATCGCTGGCAGTTACTCAACAACAACATAGCGCAGACCAATGGCTCTGGCGCAGATGTGTACGTCATTGTCACGAGCGTCCTCCCCCTTTCGCACCCACGTGGGGGGCGTATTCGATTATTGGCCGTTTTCTGGGGGGGCGTTGCGATCAAAATTCTACTGCTCCAGGCACTCCACAGAGAAGCACGGCCAGACTACAGTAGTGGAGCCAATCCTTTGGCGGAAGTACGTAGGATGGCTAGCGGAGCCCACCGGTGAGTCAGTTCTCCGGCACTAATAATAATGAGGGGGCCCCCTTAAATCCGAAAGTGCCCGGGCCCTATTTATCGCCCAACCAGCCCTGAATAGAAATGGACATTTTGCTGCATAAAGCTACCCAATAAAAACATATTGCCTCAGCTGTGTGATAAAAAAAAATTCTATGCACAGTAAAATCACTCTGTGGAAAATGTGTTGAAATTTAGATTAATTCTACTGGGTCCACCAGGCCCATGAAAATACAAAACAATGGTGATAGTGATGGGCAACCTGGATTCCAAAGTCCAGTGCCACATATTCCAAATATAGCCAATATACCGTAATGAACCAGCTGACCCACTGCCAGTATCAAGCAAGAGATTGCGAAGTTGTATGACTTTTGTGTGCTTCACCTGTGGGCCTAGGATTGTACAGGTAGCTGTTAATACCTGGTGGAACATCTGTACTAAAGCTGTGAATGCTCCTTGGAATGACTTAAGTTTTTTCAAGAAATCCCTGCAGTAGTTCAATAGAGTGCATACAATACAACTGTATGTGATGTTGGAAAGGGTGGCTTCCCAAAACCTGTACTTAAGTGGGCAGTCATGGGTGAGCGGTTAGGGCGTGAGACTTGCATCCCAGAGGTTGCCGGTTCAACTCCCGACCCGCCAGGTCGGTTCAACTCCCGGCCCGCCAGGTTGGTGGGGGGAGTAATTAACCAGTGCTCTCCCCCATCCTCCTCCATGAATGAGGTACCCTGAGCATGGTACCGTCCCACCGCACTGCTCCCCATGGGGCGCCACTGAGGGCTGCCCCCTTGCACGGGTGAGGCATAAATGCAATTTTGTTGTGTGCAGTGTGCAGTGTTCACTTGTGTGCTGTGGAGTAATGGCACTCTTCAATACAGTTGTATTGACTGCCTTGTAGCCTAGGCATTCCAAGGAACATTCACAGCTTTAGTACAGATGTTCCTCCATGAATTGTAGGCCCACAGGTGAAACACGTAAGGGTTAACGTTCGGCGAGAAGGTCGCTACCGTGGAATAGCAGCACGACAGAGAGAATCTTTAGACCCCGACGCGGAGCGGTGTGCTGCTATTCCACAAAGCGACCGACTCGCCGAAAGTTAACCCGCTTATTATATGGATATACTTAAATGATTCACACATGGCGGGGACATTTCTTTAGGCCTATTTAATGTTAAGTCTATTATAGTTTTTAATGTTAAAAGATTGTTGCTGCGCAAAACAAAACAGTGCCGTTGTGGAACACCGCTAGGCAACAGCTAGGTAGCCAGGACAACAGGTGTTGTCTATCACAGCAGCTGATTAGAGTCTTGTTGAAAAGTCGCTTTAGCAGTGAAAAGTCTTGTTGCCATTGACAGCGGTCTGTTATAGACCAACCCGTCCGTTATCGAAAATTATTATATGGTTGTGACGTCATCTGTCGAATGCTCCATTCATTTCAACGGGGCTCCCCAACGTTCGGACGTCTGTTATTTTTCGATAACGGACGGGTTGGTCTATAACAGACCGCTGTCAATGGCAACAAGACTTTTCACTGCTAAAGCGACTTTTCAACAAGACTCTAATCAGCTGCTGTGATAGACAGCACCCGTTGTCCTGGCTACCGCTGTCAATGGCAACAAGACGTTCACTGCTAAAGCCACTGGCTTGTATACAAGTCAGTGGCTAAAGCGAATGTTTCATATCACTCCGCAGGGGGTCCGGTCTTTTGTCACTCTAATCAGCTGCTGTGATAGACAACACCTGTTGTCCTGGCTAGCCTACCTAGCTGTTGCCTAGCGGTGTTCCACAACGGCACTGTTTTGTTTTGCGCAGCAACAATCTTAACATTAAATAGGTCTAAAGAAATGGCCCCGCATGTGTGAATCATTTAAAGCGATGGTTCGGAGTAGAATCACCCTAATGCCATTTGAACCGTGACACCCATCCACCTTTACACCCGAAGTGTTTTCTGCCGCAGGCTTACATCAACAGAGTTGCCGTGTTATTCGATGTTTATTCCGGATAGCTTGACTCAAGCGCATATGGATACTGGGCACCGTCTCCAAACTTTCCCCACAAAAATAACATGTCATGACACCAAACTTCTACAGTATAACAAATGTGGTTTGTACTCACAAAAAGATGAATTTGAAACTTTGTGCATAGTCCAGGAGTTTATTAGTAACAACACACGAGACGATTAGCTTTTCTGCTGCTAAACATCCGTCGACGTCACTTCCTCCAGCTGGGACTTTGTTGATGGAAACAAATACACGTGAGTCCGGAAGGCGGAAAACTCAAAAAGACAGCTTGCGCTACAACTAGAAATTAACCACTTCGGATTTAAATTTTACCACGTTTAATAAATAGAAGACGATGCCACACTCGTGCATATATCCTGGCTGTGGACTAAAACACAAACCTTACAATAAGTGGACAGTCCCAGCTGGAGGAAGTGACGTCGACGGATGTTTAGCAGCAGAAAAGCTAATCGTCTCGTGTGTTGTTACTAATAAACTCCTGGACTATGCACAACGTTTCAAATTCATCTTTTTGTGAGTACAAACCACATTTGTTATACTGTAGAAGTTTGGTGTCATGACATGTTATTTTTGTGGGGAAAGTTTGGAGACGGTGCCCAGTATCCATATGCGCTTGAGTCAAGCTATCCGGAATAAACATCGAATAACACGGCAACTCTGTTGATGTAAGCCTGCGGCAGAAAACACTTCGGGTGTAAAGGTGGATGGGTGTCACGGTTCAAATGGCATTAGGGTGATTCTACTCCGAACCATCGCTTTAAGTATATCCATATAATAAGCGGGTTAACTTTCGGCGAGTCGGTCGCTTTGTGGAATAGCAGCACTTCAGAGAGAAGGGGTCTAAAGATTCTCTCTGTCGTGCATGCTATTCCACGGTAGCGACCTTCTCGCCGAACGTTAACCCTTACTTATTATATGGTTGTGACGTCATCTGTCGAATGCTCCATTCATTTCAACGGGGCTCCCCAACGTTCGGACGTCTGTTATTTTTCGATAACGGACGGGTTGGTCTATAACAGACCGCTGTCAATGGCAACAAGACTTTTCACTGCTAAAGCGACTTTTCAACAAGACTCTAATCAGCTGCTGTGATAGACAGCACCCGTTGTCCTGGCTACCGCTGTCAATGGCAACAAGACGTTCACTGCTAAAGCCACTGGCTTGTATACAAGTCAGTGGCTAAAGCGAATGTTTCATATCACTCCGCAGGGGGTCCGGTCTTATGTCACTCTAATCAGCTGCTGTGATAGACAACACCTGTCCTGGCTAGCCTAGCTGTTGCCTAGCGGTGTTCCACAGCGGCACTGTTTTGTTTTGCGCAGCAACAATCTTAACATTAAATAGGTCTAAAGAAATGTCCCCGCATGTGTGAATCATTTAAGTATATCCATATAATAAGCGGGTTAACTTTCGGCGAGTCGGTCGCTTTGTGGAATAGCAGCACTTCAGAGAGAACAAGACCCCTCCGCTCCGCGTCGGGGTCTAAAGATTCTCTCTGTCGTGCTGCTATTCCACGGTAGCGACCTTCTCGCCGAACGTTAACCCTTACATAACAGACGTGCGAACGTTGGGGAGCCCCGTTGAAATGAATGGAGCATTCGACCGATGACGTCACACCATATAATAAACAAATATAACAGTCATGCAGCTTTGCAATATCTTGCTTGATACTAGCACTAGTAGATACTAGTGGTCCAAGGCAGCAAGGAATTGATATTGTGTTGCAAAAGAGCAAATTTGCCTAAATATAGCAGTTTGACCATCAGTCTGTCCTGAGACTGAAGTCTGTGTAAGTGGATCGACTGAATACACAACCTGCTTAGATATTCCTTCTGTTTGTGCTCCCAATACAGGTGATTTCACTAATTACCTCATCAACCTGGCTTAAGTGGTAATTAGGCTCAGCTGGTTCATTATATTGGCTGGGGCAAATGTGTCACACGGTTTGTCCACCTCTGTTTTAAGACAATGGCAAACCTAGATTCAAAAGCTACAATCCAGTGCCACAGATTTCAAATTACCTGGTTTTACCTGTCCAATGGGGCACCTAAGTCTCCACCCCTTCCGGGCGGCTTATGGGGCTGGCAACGCAAAAACTTTTGACTGGGCTGTAATGGACTGATCAAAGCCCACCTCGCATTTCCCCGTCGATCATACATATGCTGTGCCTCAGAATTAATAACAACCAATGGTGTGCTTGTTGACTTCACTTGGCAAGCGATTTTTGAGTTGTGTGTGTGTGTGCAAAAAATATACAATTATTTGGACTACACAACAGACGTCGCATGTCCGACGTGCAGCCACTTAAGCCGCAGTGCAGCGGTAGGGTTGGCTGTGCCTCGGTTCACGTCAGATATGCGAGGCGCACGTGTAGTCTCTAACATAGTTTTGCACAAAAGCTAAAATAACGTTTCTTGCGTGTCGAAAATGAGTGGTCTTACGACGCAAATCCAAACCTTTCAAATTCACTGTCATCATATGTGAAATCTGGAGCACATGCCAAACGGGATGAGGATTTAGCTTGACTCGCTCCATTAACTCTCATTCAAAATTTTGAGAGCTCCAGCCCCATGGTTCGGAAGTAGAAGGGCGTGACTTAGGTGCCCCATTGCCCTAACTGGAAAGGTAAAACTAGGTATGTCATTTGGAATATGTGGCACTGGACTTCAGCTTTGGAATCCAGGTTGCCCATCACCATCACCATTATTTTGTATTTTCATGGGTCTGGTGGACCCGGTAGAATTCATCTAAATTTCAACATATTTTACACAGTGATTTTACTGTGCATAGAACATTTTTATCACACAGCTGAGACAATATGTTTTTATTGGGTAGCTTTATGCAGCAAAATGTCCATTTCTATTCCAAGATTCTGACTATCACCATTATTTTCTATTTTCATGGGGCTGGTGGCCCCGGTAGACTTCATCCAAATTTCAAAATATTTTACACAGTGTGTTTTTACTGGGTGTAGAACATTTTTACTATAGGGCCAAGGCAATATCTTTTCATAGGGGGCATCTGATGCACCCTAACCACCATCATATTCTTAGTATTCATTATGACTGGGAAAAATTGCACTTTTCATACATGAAACTGGGATCTTGGCCATTTTGAATGTCAAGAAATTGCCATTTTTAGCTGCAAAAATGACTGTATTTGGGCCATACTATAAAATATTTGTTTATTACTTAGCAAACTTTCATGAAAAGATCAAATTTGGCAATAGGCAGCCCAGTTTTAATGAGCAGCATAGTTGCAGTACCTTTTTTGACCGTTTCCTGCACAGTGTACCTTTTTTTTAAGAGTTTTTAGAGAAATTGAGAAATTAATCTTTCTCATTTGCACTTGAAGAGGTACCCTCATTTTGTATCTTGCTTTGATCATTACATGTGCAATGAAAAAATAAAGGCAACTAATTCTTCAACTTTATCGCGTGTAACTTTATTGTAGTTGGTCTTATAGGCTCAACTGGAACCAACTTACAACTGACGAACTTGGCTGACATGCATATTGGTAGATGCGTGTGCCTTGAGGTGTTTTCTAGCTTGTTCTGAACTGATAAGGACAACAATGAATGTTTAATTAATTAAGGTATATTGATTTTATGATTGACTTTTATTATGTTTGATGTTCATGTGGCTTGACAAGTATTGTCTTAATACAGTTAATTAGATGTGTTGAACAATCCAAACAATATTTTGTTGTGGGAACATAAATATATTATGGAAAGTATTTCCATCCAATTTGATTATGCTACCATAGCAAGATGTTGCTTTGTTGAGTCTATCAATGTAAATACTGCTGTAACTACCCCATGAAGTTGGTTCATCCAGACCTAAACCAAATATGTTGGAGCAACATGTAAAAGTTATGATGGATTAACCCTTTCTATTAAGGTTGAAATAACCTTTAAAAGTTATGTTGGCTGTACCCCTTGTACTTAGGTCACAGTTACACTTACATGTTATGTTGATCCAACATATTGACCTTAATGTGACTCAACAAAAACATTTCTTGCTAAGGTAGCATAATCAAATTGGATGGAAATACTTTCCATAATTTTTTTATGTTCCGCCAACAAATAATTTGTTTCAGTGTAGACAGTATAGACATAGACAGTACTTATACATGGACTTAAGACAGTATGGACATAGACAGTGCTCATACAGACATTTAAAGTGCAAGACTGGACAACAGAAGACTTGTAGAGGACATACATTAAGAGGTATTGTTGTGCTTTTGTGCTTTTCCTAAAAAAGTCCTTTATAGCGTTCTGACATGGTAATAGTAGCATTTTGAAGAAAAATAAATATTAAAAAAGGTCTGTCAAGTACACCGGCAGCAGTGTGTGTGTGTGTGTGTGTGTGTGTGTGTGTGTGTGTGTGTGTGTGTGTGTGTGTGTGTGTGTGTGTGTGTGTGTGTGTGTGTGTGTGTATGTGTTTAGTGCAGGTAGAAGGTGCGGTGTGCGTCTGTGTGTGTGTTCGTGTGTCTGTGTGTGTGTGTGTGTGTGTGTGTGTGTGTGTCAGTGTGTGTATGTTTGGGTTTAGTGCAGAAAGTGCAGTGTGCTTGTGTGTGTGTGTGTGTGTGTGTGTGTGTGTGTGTGTGTGTGTGTGTGTGTGTGTGTGTGTGTGTGTGTGTGTGTGTGTGTGTGTGTGTGTGTGTGTGTGTGTGTGTGTGTGTGTGTGTGTGCATGTTTTGAGTTAGTGCAGGTTGAAAGTTCAGTCACAAGTATAGTAGTGCAGGTGGAATGTTCAGTCGCAGATATGGTGGTGGGGGATGGGGGGGGGGTTGTCAGTGGCCTTGCTGGCTAGAGGCTGACAGTGGAGGGAGAGTGGGTTGAGTGTTCAGCATCTTGATCGCTTAGTGCATTGTGCTGCTCGCCAGCCTGGTGGTACGGGAACGGAGGCGCCTGTATCTCTTTCCAGAGGGCAGGAGGCTGAACAGTTTGTGTGCAGGGTGGCTTGTGTCTTTGATGATCATCAGTGCTTTCCGGGTGAGGCGTGTGGTGTAAATGTCCTGCAGGGAGGGGAGTGGTACTCCAATGATCTTCTTCAAATTAGAGAAGAGCAAGAAATAATTGGGAAAATCGGTTAGAGGGACAGAAATAGAGAGAGAGACAGACAGAGAGAGAGAGAGAGAGAGAGAGATAGAGAGAGAGAGATAGAGAGATAGACTATGTGTGCACCAGGGGGGTCATTGAAAAGGCTTCTCTACGGAGCCCTTAAGATGGAACTTGACGGAGACAGAGTTCTATTTCCTGCACCTTGCACTGCTATGAAGCCACAGGTGGGGAAAACCTTCCATTGTGGCACTGCAGATCATCAATGACAGAACAGATGTGAAGAGGGAAGTGGAAAGGAAAAGAAGACGGAAGATAGGGGAAAGGAAGATAAAAAAATAGGAGAGGAGAGAACGGAATAGGAAATGGAAATGGAAAGAAAGTAGTGAATGGATGCCAGAAGAAGAAAGGAGGGGAGGTGTAAAGGAAGGTATAAGGGCAGGGAGAATGACATGAGAGGAGTACAAAAGAGACACGTGAATGAGACCAGCAGAATGGGGTAAAAAAAAAAGAATAGAGCAGAAAGGAGAGGAAATGAGAAAAGTGAAGAGAATCTTACCAGAGTTCCCCCAACACTGTCACTTGAACATTTACATATATACGTAACACAAGTCCAGGGCCGGATTAATGCACCATTCCGGCCAAAAGTGAAAAATTACAAGTTTGTGACAAGACCCAATATTGAAAAAATAATCTGTGATGTTGAGTAGAGTTAGTAGACCTGTTGTCCTTAATTCCTAGCAAGCAATTATAGCACTGTCTATTTAATTTTATAAGGAAATAGGCCACCTTAATCCGGCCCTAAGACTCCACAAACGGCTGCAGGCATGCTGTGCGGTCCTCTCCTCATCATTATCTGCATTCAGACCAACACACTGTAAGCTGCTTACCTCGTGTACTACACAGGAGGCCATTACCATGACAATAAGAAATCAGGCCAGCCATTGCCTAGGCCCTGCAGCATCAGTCGTGTGTGTGTGTGTGTGTGTGTGTGTGTGTGTGTGTGTGTGTGTGTGTGTGTGTGTGTGTGTGTGTGTGTGTGTGTGTGTGTGTGTGTGTGTGTGTGTGTGTGTGTGTGTGTGTGTGTGTGTGTATTGAACCATGTCAAGGACGGCGATCCATCGTCTACCCTTCACTGTTGGCGAGAAACTCCTCACCCATTAGTATTGACTTGGTAAGGTGAGCTCCTCACCCATTAGTATTGACTTGGTGAGGTGAGAAACTCCTCACCCATTAGTATTGACTTGGTAAGGTGAGAAACTCCTCACCCATTAGTATTGACTTGGTGAGGTGAGAAACTCCTCACCCATTAGTATTGACTTGGTAAGGTGAGCTCCTCACCCATTAGTATTGACTTGGTGAGGTGAGAAACTCCTCACCCATTAGTATTGACTTGGTAAGGTGAGAAACTCCTCACCCATTAGTATTGACTTGGTGAGGTGAGAAACTCCTCACCCATTAGTATTGACTTGGTGAGGTGGAAACTCCTCAGCCATTAGTATTGACTTGGTAAGGTGAAACTCCTCACCCATTAGTATTGACTTGGTAAGGTGAGAAACTCCTCACCCATTAGTATTGACTTGGTAAGGTGAGAAACTCCTCACCCATTAGTATTGACTTGGTAAGGTGAGAAACTCCTCACCCATTAGTATTGACTTGGTGAGGTGAGCTTATCCTTTCACAGGCCTTATACTGTATGTAAACTGAATATCACTTTCTTCAGCGGTAACGTGCACGCAAGCACGCACACACACACACACACACACACACACACACACACACACACACACACACACACACACACACACACACACACACACACACACACACACACACACACACACACACACACACACACACACACACACACACACACACACACACACTTCCCCTCTTGCTGTTTTGTGCTTTCTTTTCCTCTCAATTTCATTCCTTCTTGCTTCTTCTGATACTACTGAACATTCGAATCAGAATTTTCATCGGGCATTTTAAAACATTCCTGGGATATTCCCACAACTGTTCTAGATCTTACATAACATCACATATACTACCAAGTACATACGCAAAAAATCACCACTAATAAATAAACATATTCGGTACATTTTCCATACCTATTCAATAAAACTGATAAAATTGTTGGGATGTTTATTTCAATAAGTATCATCCAATCTTTCGTTGAGATATTATGCTAATGTAATCACTAATGTGTCCTATTTCATGGTGATGTATGACATGTTTAAGTCATTAGTGTCACTCTGGAACTGTTTGGTGATGATGCATAGATCTATTCTGGAGCGAAAATGAAATTAATGAGTAACGTCAAGTTTCTGCAAATTAGAGAAGAGCAAGAAATAATTGGGAAAATCGGTTAGAGGGACAGAAATAGAGAGAGAGACAGACAGAGAGAGACAGAAAGAGAGAGAGAGAGAGAGAGAGAGAGAGAGAGACTATGTGTGTGCACCAGGGGGGTCATTGAAAAGGCCCTGAAGATGGAACTTGACGGAGACAGAGTTCTATTTCCTGCACCTTGCACGGCTTTAAAGCCACAGGTGGGGAAAAGCTTCCATTGTGGCACTGCAGATCATCAATGACAGAACAGATGTGAAGAGGGAAGTGGAATGGAAAAGAAGACGGAAGATAGGGGAAAGGAAGATAAGAAAATAGGAGAGGAGAGAACAGAATAGGAAACGGAAATGGAAAGAAAGTAGTGAATGAAAAGAAGAAACGAAGGGGAGGTGTAAAGGAAGGAATAAGGGCAGGGAGAATGACATGAGAGGAGTACAAAAGAGAGGAGTGAATGAGACCAGCAGAATGGGGTAAAAAAAAAAGAATAGAGCAGAAAGGAGAGGAAATGAGAAAAGTGAAGAGAATCTTATCAAACAGAGTTCACCCAACACGGTCACCTGAACATTTACATATATAACACAAGTCCAGGGCCGGATTAATGCACAGGCTAGATATGGCTGCAGTCTAGGGGCCCCCACCTGCCAGGGGCCCCCTGACTGGCCAAAAGTGAACAATTACAAGTCTGTGACCCAAAGACCCAATATTGAAAAATTCATCTGTGATGTTGAGTAGAGTTGGTAGACCTGTTATCCTTAATTCCTAGATAGCAATTATGACAATTGTATGTGAATGTATAAGGAAATTTGCCCTCTGGGGGGCCCCATAGCAACCTGTAGCCTAGGGGCCCCAGGCCACCTTAATCCGGCCCTATACACCACTCCACAAACTGCTGCAGGCATGCTGTGTGGTCCTCTCCTCATCATTATCTGCATTCAGACCAACACACTGTAAGCTGCTTACCTCGTGTACAACACAGGAGGCCATTACCATGCGATGTGAAGAGTGAGGAGAGAAGAGGAGAGGAGAAGAAGGGGGAAGAGGAGAGTGGAGGAGGAGAGGAGAAGAGAAGAAGGGGGTAGAGGAGAGGAGAGGAGAAGAGAAGAAGGGGGAAAAGGAGAGGAGAAGAGAAGAAGGGGGAAGAGGAGAGGAGAAGAGAAGAAGGGCGAAGAGGAGAGTGGAGGAAAATACAAAAGAGGGGAAAAAGGGAAAGGAGAAAAGGAACTAGATAACAGGATATGAAATGGAAGAAATGAGTGAGGAGACAGAACGAGGATGAGGAAAAGGCAAGCACACAGAAAGGCAGAATGACAAAGAAAAGAGAGTGAATGAGAGAAAAATAAACAAGAAAAATTCAAACATGAACAAAGGCGACGGGAGAGACAATGAGAAAAGGGAAGAGAATCTTCTCAGACGGTTTGCCAGCACATACAGTAAGCATTTCCATATAAAACACACCTCTCCAAGAACAGCCGCATGTTGTCTGGTCCTCTCTCATCATGATCTGCATTCAGACTAACACACTGTAAGCTGCTTACTTCGTGTTCAACACAGCAGGCTATTACCATGACAATAGGAAAGCAGGCCAGGCATTTCCTGGGCCTTGCAGCATCAGGTTTATATTGTGTGAAGCGTGCCTGACCTAAAAACATATGAATAACGGCACAACACAAGAAATACAAGAGTATATGAAACACATGTTTGTCGGTCCAGTGTCCACACAACTAACTCTACGAGAAGTGATAGATAGATAGTCTTATGCAATAAATCTCAAGGGAAGTGGTTCTCATTTGCAAACTGCTCAAGACTTCGTTCCCCAGGCTTGTTAAGTCTCTCCTCCACAACTTTAAATAAATAAATAAATATTATATATATATATATTTCTTTCCCATCTTGCCTCCTTTCCGTAAGGCATCATGCCAGACAGATGAAAGCGTATGTTTACGGCCTCGTATAGAAAAGTGCCTCATGTGAAGGAATCATACCTAGCTGGTGCTGATCATGCATACTATAGGGCTGGGAGCGATTAACTGGACTGGAGGGAAAAAGAAGCCTGATTATCATCGACTTTTAAATCTCTTCGAGACTCTTCGAGACTTGGTCTGACCAAGAGCATAACAATTAACATTTCCCAAACAGCATTTCCCAAATGGCCTCCCTTGGTTTGATAATGATTGTTTGATTCCCAAAGTGGGAGGAGTTCCTTTGCGGGAACTCAGAAAGTACTTGCATTGACTCTTGACCTGACTGGTAGCAACGCTGAAGCTGTTGCGCCACTAGGAGGGCACGGCCTGGCTAGGGAAAAAGAGAGATATGCCTACAAACTCCACGTTAGTCATGTTAGTTATGTTAATGTTAGGTATGAGGTCTTAGGTCTCAAATTAATACAAAATGATGCTATGGGTTGATTTTGTGTTGTTGAAAATAAATGTTAAAATGTCCAAACACTGTATGCCCAAATATTACTTACATTGTACATTTGTGACCCAAATGGACAATGATCGTGTATCAAGTAAATGAACAGTCTCTTTTCAAACCAAGCCACTCTGAAAACGGATGGGAAGGACGTAGGTGAAGTGAAGTGAAAAGCCCAACTGGGAAACTCCAACTGCCATTGTCATTGTGACACAGCACTCCACAGCACATACTGCAGACAATGAAATTGCATTTATGCCTCACCTGTGCAAGGGGGAAGCCCCCAATGGCACCCCCAAGGGAACAGTGCGGCAGGACAGTGCCATGCTCAGGGTACCTCAGCCATGGAGGAGGATGGGGGAGAGCACTGGCTAATTACTCCCCCCACCAACCTGACAGGTCGGGAGTCAAACCGACAACCTTTGGGCTACAAGTCTGATGCCCTAACTACTTACCCATGACTGCCCTGGGGCATTAGATAGGCTGTGCAGCCTTGAGATGATGAAATAAAAAGAATTTGTAGGCCATTAATTTATATACATATAATACTTTGCAAGACATATCAAATAGACTGATATACGAACACACACACTCACACACACACACACACGCACACGCACACGCACACGCTAGGGCGTAGGTTTGGCTTGAGCTTTGGAAGGGACAACTTCAACCAAAAAAAAAAAATACATAGATTCTTTATCTAGATTAATCTGACTGGTATTATAAAATCAATCTAGGCTCATTCAATATAGGCCTATGCGCCCTACCGAAATAATGACTAGGGCCTATAAGTAAGGAAGACTGTTTCTTAACCCTATCGCGCCGGATGCATCATATATGTCTCATCAAATTCAAAGCCCTCTCCACGCTGACACACAAAAAAATCGATCTGAAAAACATCCTGCGTGTCATTTCCAAACGTCCTGCAGTACACGGAAACCGCCACAAGAGAGCAGCGGTCGACAACAAGTTGACCACAGCTCGGCGAAAAACAGGAAAATGGAGTAGAAGCGGTTTCCCTGACCGACGCTGAGATTTCGTCAAATTGCATAAGGTTTGTGTACAAATTTCCGAAATATAACTCTACATCCTTTAATTTGAACACTTGCTTTGTGCAATTAAGCAAGGAAGAGTTTATATTTTTACACCGTGTTGCAGAGAGATCGTGCTAAAACTGATGAGACATATAAGCACCATCCGGCGGTGGCAGGAAGTCAGCCATCAATGCATTTGCTCCATAGGGAAACTTACAAAGCATACCACGACGATCGTTTAACAAAACACACCATTTGTTTTACTTCCAGACAAAGATATTGCCTTAAGAAACAGGTTTTACTTGCCATTTTGAAAATGCAATGCAAAATGTTGAAATTATGATCTCGTAAAAAATGCATTGAAGTGAATGGAGAAATGGTCCAATTGTAGTAATGGACCCATATATTCAAATTACACATCAACAATGAATAATGATCTATATTACACTCATAAATAGGTTGTTGAGCATTCTATCAGCTATATTTTTACATAGATTTTAAAAAATTACCCAACTAGGCTGTGGGAAATGTAAAATATGGTCCTGCTAAAACAAGGATAGGCTTTAAAAAATGGCAGGATCTCACTAAATATTTAAAGATAATCCTCAAATTAAATTGTCTGACAACTTTTTGAAATTAAAAAAAAGTTGTAAATGCATTAAAAGTCATTTTTCAATGGTCATGAAATTGGAATTTTCATTCATTAAAAGCCTGATGCATCATATATGATGCATTAAATATCTCAGCGACCTTAACAAAATTTTGATTTTTTTTTTTACATTTCTTATAAGGGACCAATATTGAAGCAAATTCCAAAAAAATAGAATTTTCTCTCATTGCTTTCATGGTTCAGGTTTCACAGGGTTAAACCAGGTGGCACATTAAATTAAATAGGCTCATATCCTTTTCCCAAAATGAACAGTGCTATACAGTAAGTGGTACATGTTCAACACAGATAATTCTTTTTAACATTTAGGCCTATTTAAACAAAATTGCTTCAGCGACTAAGCATATCTAATGGGCCTGGACAACATAACACGAGAGAGAGAGAGAGAGAGAGAGAGAGAGAGAGAGAGAGAGAGAGAGAGTATCAGAATATCTGTATCTGACTTTAAAAGGGTAGCGGCTCCTTTAAAGACGTAGGCCAGGCTACTCTTTGGCTCCTTTCTGTAAAAGCAGTCAAGCTCCATCAAGACCGAGCCCCTTTGTCCTGGGAGAATAAACGACCCTTTTTTTCCTGACAATATCTAAAACCCGACTTTTATTCTCAGAATGTCAGAGGAATCACAACTTGAAATTAATTCCTGTTGCCAAACTTTTTACAACATGCGGCACACGCGGCATGCGGCAACCGAAATGAGCAAGCATAAATTGCATTTAGCTATCGAGTAGTTTGACAGTCGGAATGTTTTGCAATTATTGCAAAACATTCATTGTGCCAAACATGCATTGTATGTGGTGTGTGGATAGCCACCAGGCTAAAGCAACTAATTCAAACGGCAGCCTCTCCAGCATCTTCCCATGACTCTCTCATTCATTCATTCCCATGTTTATTTGCATCTGCCAGGGCTTAATTGATGGCTACAATGACACCGTTAAAACTTGCACTCGAAAGGGAGCGTAGGAGGATAACGCTTATCTTACCTAGATTAAATCTTGTGTTACTGTTGAGGTAGCATAACTTCTTATGCCAGTCGTCCTTTTCTTTTTGGTATCTCTGAGGCTCATAAATGTCAAATTCAGAAGGAAACATATATGCCGTTTGAGTTTAATCTCAATACGAGACAGATGCGTTCACTTTTCAGCCCCACCAGCGTGGACCACTGCTTCCGCCTGGCCGCATGTTGCATCCAATAGCGGCATGGGTCATCATAGCTCACTAAATAGCCAATTTAAAATGTTTTGAAATGAATGCTACCACTGCATAGTATATTGAAATATGAAACTAATCAATGTAGATTTTCGTTCTTTTATTTATTTATTTTTTTCAATTAATATGTCAAAAATTGGTCGGGACTATTTTATATCCCTTGAATATTGGTTGTGACATGTCACGACCGTCCCTACCCAAATCTATGCCCATGCGCACACGCACACACACACACACACACACACACACACACACACACACACACACACACACACACACACACACACACACACACACACACACACACACACACAGACAGACAGACCCACACACACACGCACGCACGCACACACACACACACACACACACACACACACACACACACACACACACACACACACACACACACACACAGACAGACCCACGCACGCACGCACACACACACACACACACACACTTCTGGTTTGAAAAAGATACAAAATGTTCCTGGGCTTAATCTTAAATCAGTCATGAAAAGCCTTTGAGAGGGTACAGTATGGTGATGCATTAGCTTTGAGAGGGTACAGTATGGTGATGCATTAGCTCTGCAGGCTGATAACACAAAATGACACATTGATAAATGACTTCAGAATTTCAACTTGTTCAGGGACAAACTTCCTAACATAATAGATTACCTCACAATGTGAAGGTGAGCAACATTTCTGAACTCCTGTGCAAATATTGTATTGTCACAGTCTTTGTTAACTCTATTAATGTGCAGTGAGAGTTGAAGATTAAATTCAACACTGAACTGTATGATCACTGTCCAGCACAGCAGCGTGCAGGGCCGTAACCAGACATTTTCAAATACCGAGGTCAAATACTGCGTGCTGTACGGCATACTGTACATTTAGAATGCTTCAAACACTTCAGTCAAACTCTTAAGTTTGTTTTCATTAATCACCGCCTTGAGGATAAATGGGAGTGGACTATATAGACTGAATTTATCATTGTTGATCACATATCAGTTTTCATCAGTAGATTAATTTTACATTACTGAAAGAAAATACCGAGGACATGACCTCTGTGTCCTCAAAGGTAGTTACGGCCATGGAAGCGTGCAAGCTTCGCATTATCAGGACACTACATCCTCCATCTTCAGCTATTACGAGAACACAATGGTTATCAATCTACGCGAGGGTGCTTTATTTCATTCTATCCATTTATCCTTCAATTTTTTTTCCCCTTACACCGTGTTAAGACATCACAAGTAAATTAAATATGCTTGTTAAGAATAACAGCCATATTTCCCACGGAAATGTCTGTGGGAATTATGGTGAGAGTGATAATTCAATTACCAGCGCGGCTTATCGTCTCCATTGTAATCATGTTCCATAATAGTCTATTGTCCACGGCCGCCACATTGCATATTTTCTTTTCACTATGCCTTTTCTCTCTTTTTCTTTTCTGACTTCCTTTTCTTTCTCATTTAAATGGCAGAACTGAACAGGACTCCGCAGAGGGGCACATCATTCTTTTCACATAGAAGTGCTAATGTCTGACATGGCAGATTTGGAGGAGAATTAGGAGAGAGAGAGCAAGAGAGGGAGAGAGAGAGCGAGAGAGAGAGCGAGAGCGAGAGCAAGTCACATGTCATTATTTTGTTTGTTAGTATTGCCTTAAACCTCAACATTTTAAGTAAGCTACAATGTAATGAACTTTGGGATTTTATATTAAATCCAAGTTTACAGTATATACTAACTATTACTTTTTAAATGGCAGCGATGTAAAAAAACAAACAAACTAAAAAAAATGCAGTTTCCTATTCGTTTTCAAGTTTCTGTATTTTGAGGTCGGTGCATCATACTTCCGGCGGCTGCGCACGTAGGTTGCAGCAGCCCCTTGCTTTCCCAACTTTCAGTGTTTATTTGTGTTAAAATGTGTCTTTCGAAATGTCTATCGTCGGAAAATATGTCGGAACGCACGTACAGTCGGCAACAGCTGTTGCAGATAAGAATGGACAACTTAAGCAATGTATTGGATGTACCAATGAAGACTCTGGAAGAACTAGGAATTCTGCGGCGGCATAGGACTACATCGGACCCGTCTGCCTCGCTATGCCGACACCCAAAGCG
>NC_085857.1:4208873-4235997 GCF_034702125.1 Engraulis encrasicolus | reverse complement strand
TTGAGGATGTGCAATTTATTATCTTCTGGAGTGTAAAAAGACAACCAACCATGGGCCGAACTATAGGGGAGGCAAGCCCTCCTGAATTGTTGGTGAGGGGCCCTATTGTGACCATGCCAAGTTGTTTGAGGGGCCCTATCAGTGTTTTGCCCTGGGGCCCTGTGTGAAATTGTTCCACCACTGAACCACACAGTCAGTGGGCCTATATACAAAGCTGGTTCAGGATAAGGTTAGGGTTAAGTTAAGAGGTAAATCATCTAATACAAGAGCTTTCCTTGAGAAAATGAGGACTCCAGGGTCTTCTATTAGATGATATACCTCTTAACTTAACCGTAACTTATCCTGAACCAGCTTTGTAGTATAGGCCAAGTATGTTGTTCTACTATGCACAGTACATGAGTGTGTGCATGATGTTCCTGTTACAACTGAAATGTTTTGCAGGTGTGTGTGTGTGTGTGTGTGTGTGTGTGTGTGTGGTGTGCGTGTGTGGTGTGTGTGTGTGTGTGTGTGTGTGTATTTATTGTGTGTGTGTGTGTGTGTGGTGTGGTGTGTGTGTGTGTGTGTGTGTGTGTTCAAAGTTCAAATATTAACAGTTATATATTCGTTCATATAACCATTCACAGTTGTGACCAAGTTGTGTGTGTGTGTGCTGATTTGATTGCAATAAATTGTTTCTTTCTTCAACACTTCATTCTCAGTCTCGTCTTCATTCTCAATGATCAATGATAACAATGTCTTATATTACTCAAATACAGTAAAATACGTCAGTTAACAACCTCTATGTATCCCCTCTCATTTATTCAGCAGAGTACTCATTTATTAACCAATATATTAATAAATGTAAATAGATTATATTATATAATTATATAATATAAATAAATATATAGATTAATGGCATATCATTTGGAATATCTAATGTGAGAATTTAAAAAAAAATGTGAGAATTTAAAAAAAAACAAAAAAAAAAATTGTATAGCCTACTTTTAGTTGCTACATTAAAAGCAATATTTGCCTTTATGACATTTAAGCAATAATATTGCTTAAACCTAGAACTACCAGGATTTTTCCTGCCTACCTAGAAGTACCAGAGAGGGTCATTTTGACCCGGCGGCTTTTACCTAATACACTAATCACTCATTTTGTTATGGTAATGAGGCTGTTAGGGGCCGTGTGTGGGGTGAGGGGTGAGGGGGTCACACCTTACAGTGCTAACAGCCAAGACAAACGGGGACAGACAGCTTCTTCCCAAGGGCTGTAAGCCTCAAAAATCACCACTGGTAAATAGTAACTTGCATGAAGATATCAGCAATAAAGACAGATAGCACAGTTTGGCGGACAGTGTGTTACAGTTTTTCTCCATTGGTTTGGCTCAATCATCTGAAACTGAGATGTCATTTCTCAAAACATGGACAAATCCCAAAACGAATTTGCAGTTCCTCACAACAGAATGGCATTTATCATTGCTTTCATCAATTCAATTCATTCAAATGCTTTTGTACATGTCTCAATCATTTAGTACATCCTTGCAAATGGCTATGTACAAGTATCCTACAGTTAACACAATCAGCTTACATTTAGTAGAATTTTCAAATGAATGTACCTTGCTGATCTATCCCAAATTGGTTGATTCTCAGGGTAAATGGTTCCTGAAAACATGTCAGCACATTTTCTTCATATAAGTCATCAATGAACATGTGAATGTCCCATGTGATCATGACGAATCATATGACTGCAACCCGATAATGGTTGAATTACAGTTTTTTCTCGATTGGTTTGGCTCATTTCTTGAAACTGAGATGACATTCCTATAACCATTGGGTCATTTGGCCAAACATTCTTACACTTCTGCAAAACAGTTCAGATAACTAGCAAAATGTCATATACCTCCCAAAACACCTCATTCTTGCATCAGCACTACGTCTCACATATAAATAGTCAGTACCATCAAAATGGCATAAATCCTTCTCAATTGCTTTGGCTCATTTGCATTCATTTAGTCCTTCTGTCAAAATAAACTGGATGGTTCAGCATAACTACATGGATCCTCATCACTCGCTCATATCACCCCAAAAACAGTTTACCCAGGTGTCAAAACTAAATTTCTTCCCAACATATATCATCAGTACCCCCAAAATACATTGTCCCTTTGCCATTGTGTAAGCATTGCCAGTCAAAATGGTTAGGTGTTTTATCTACGTTCAGCTAACAGATTTTCGACTATGTATAAAAATGAAAAAAGTGAGTGAAGCCATTGTTTGACAACACAGATAATTTACCAAGGACATTTATCAGTAACTTTCTTTTACTGTAAATTCATACACAGAAGTAATGGCCATATATCACAGGTTTCTCATGGGTTTGGCTCATTTCTCAAACAGAGATACAATTCTCAAAATAACATGGACAAATGCCAAAGCAACTAGCAATTGTTCAAAACAGAATGTTGTTTGAAAAAATGTCATTAAATTAGCCAAATAACAGAGGAAACTGTAGTATACACGGTTGTAAAATTATTTTCTACTAACTTGTAAAGTTACAATACCATCTGACCTGTTGACCACTGTCATGAATTTACTATGTAATGAAATTCTTAAAATATGATGTCCTTGACTGTTTTGGGAATTGAGTAGACCACTTTGCATATGACTTACGCAATGAAATAATGCTGACGTGTTTTGGGAGAGGGCAACCATTAGACTGAGAATTGTCTAATTCGTTTAGATATGCAAGGTCAATTTATTTGGAAAATCTGCATAGATGTACTAAGCATTTGAGACATGTGCAAAGCATTTTGATATCTGATGAAAGCAATGAAAAATGCCATTCTGTTTTGGGAAATTGCAAGTTGGTTTGGGGATTTGTCCGTGTTGTTTTGAGAATGTCATCTCAGTTTCGAGAAATCAGCCAAACCAATCGAGAAAAACTGTAACGTGTGAATCTCCCATGTCCATGTGAACCATATAACGACTCCTCCTGTGAACGCCACCTGGCAATTGTTAGATGGATAAATAACCAGTGCATGTGGACTACTGCTTCATTTCCCTCAAGAAATTTTTGTGTGAAAATAGCTCCTCTCCAAGGAACGAAGATGCAGAGATAACAGCACTCAACAGGCATTGGGAAATGATCCACACACGCACACACACATACACACACACACACTCTGTGTCTCAAGTGACAGCTGTGGGCTGCTAAAAGCCACATTTCCACAACAAAAGGAGTGTCTGCAGGGGGTCCAAAGGGTTCAAGTGACCCTCTTGTGGGGCTTTTAGGTAAAAAGGTCAATTGACCCCTCCGTGGTAGTTCTAGTGTTAAAACCACACTATTGGCAAAGTTGTATATCCATCTCTTTGCTATTGGCAAGGGTAAAACGATGTTATGCTTGCTCTATGGATGACCGTGTGTGACCGTGTGTGACCATGTGTGATCATGGAAAAACAGTGTTGCACCCCCTGGTGGTCTGGAGTAAATAACGCTCGAATGGGATTCGACATAACCACCTTCACCTATTTACTTGATACTAAGGCCTGAAAATGAATAAATGCATTATGCTATGAATGGTAAATGTGTCCAAAATACATGCACCTGCTTCTTCTTT
Organism: Engraulis encrasicolus; assembly: GCF_034702125.1. Classification (NCBI taxonomy): domain Eukaryota; kingdom Metazoa; phylum Chordata; class Actinopteri; order Clupeiformes; family Engraulidae; genus Engraulis; species Engraulis encrasicolus. The sequence goes on along the minus strand of NC_085857.1, from coordinate 4,232,399 downwards.
TCTTTTCTTTTCTCCTCCTTCCCCCCCTTTTTCCCCTCTTTTTCCTCCTTCTTTCTTCCTTTTTCTTTCTTCCCCCCTCTTGCTAAACGAGTGTTCCCCTCGCCTAGCGCAGATGGTAGAGGAGCCGTTTCAGCAACCCAAAGATTTCAGGTTCGAGCCCCGCTCGGCCTGTCTCCATCGTTGTGTCCTTGAGCAAGACACTTAACCCCCAGTTTCGCCTGGTGGCAGGGTGGTACCCCCTGCGTGGCAGGCCATGGTCACCGCTGTGTGAATGTGAGGCATACACATAGTCCATTTACCATTACTTAAGCATATCTGGGGAGATGTTCTAAAGTGAAAAACCTGTTAATGCGTTAGAAACACATTAACAAATGACTTGTTAAGCATTGGTTAAGCATTATCAAGGATTTATAACCCCTTACATAAGCATATCTGGGGAACTGTTTCGAAAGTGAAAACCTGTTAAGGCTTTACAACACATTAACAAATGACTTGTTAAGCATTACTTAAGCATGATCAAAGACTTATAAACCCATTACTTAAGTATATCTGGGGAACTGTTTCTAAAGTGAAAACCTGTTAAGGCTTTACAACACATTAAACAGATGACTTATTAAGCATTGCTTATGGATTATCAAGGAGTTGCAACACTTTATTATCAAGTCATTTGTTAATGTCCAGAAACATCCATGAGGGGCAGTTACATGGGCCTCAACTTACTGTTTGCCATGTTACGAGTCATCATACACTAACCATTACAAAAGTGTTAAGATTTCACTGATGCTAAAGCAAGAGATTACAAACCATTATCATACATGCCTAATAGTACTTGTTAATGGTTAGGTGGTAGGAGACAACAAAGAGATAATGTTTTTTTCTTGAATAAAGAGGGTTATCTGTCATTTTAATGATGGTTTACTAATGATTAGCAGAAAGTTCAATCACCACAAACAAATCATTAATTTAAGCGGGCTTGCGGAGCAAGGACCATGCAGAGCATGGCCCTTGCAGAGCAAGGCCCGATTATTGTAATCTCTAAGTCCTGTTTCTTTATTATTTATCGTTCTTGTGCAGGGCAGCAGTAAAAATAGAAAATGGATCTCCTCCTAGGCTTTTCGAGATAGAGACACCGTTCAAACACTAAAACAACCGGCTCGGCTTGGAGATCGCGTATAGTTATAGGCTTCTCCGTGTCTCTTGAGGTTTTCCCGTTTTTGGCGATTTTGTACAAGCTTGGGTCCCCATTGAAAACAGTGGTGGAACCTCCATGAACCAAAGTTCCGCCACTCTAAAGATTAGAGTGTAGGAGGCTTTTTCGGTCATAAAACATCAACACTTTCACCTAGAAGTTCTCTATGGGATGTCTCCAAATTGTCAAAGTTTCATCTCCCAACTCCCAACACTTTTTTAAATGGCAGGTTTGTAAAAAAAACAGGCCTAGGTCTATGGAGAATCCCAGTCTTTCCAAAAATGCATTTTTCAAGAGATCAGCGCATGTCCCACACGGAGGTCCATTTGTGCCTGAAGCCTTTAACCTATAAACTTCATTCAAAGACTGTTAGAGAGATCACAAGCATGTGAAAAGGACACGTGCCAACTCCTTTTAGTTTTTTTTACAACGATGTTGTAAAGACAAAAAACTCATTCTCATTCTCTCCCCTGTTTAAGGCTCAATACTAACTGTCAGTTAGTATCAGAACAGGTGCTCCCAATGAAGGGTTCCATCTTAACTGCCACTGTCTCAAGATTCTATTCTTAACGAGCAGGTGCGAGTAGCCATTTCTAGAAGTCTATTGTTCAGCTCTTCAATGCAATGTGATATAGTCTTGCTGGACTGTGCATGACAGCTAGCTGCTTGGCATAATGGGAATGCATGCTGCTGGATTAGAGATATGGAGGTTGAGGGTTCAAATCCCACCCGAAGCCATGTTGATTTTCAAAATTATATCATATGCAGTGTTCCTTGGCCAACTTAAAATGCCATGTATGTCATTTAGTATGAATGACAAATGTGCTGAATTACAGATATGGAGGTTGGGGGTTCGAACCCCAGTCGAAGCCATGTTGATTTTCAAAATTATATCATATGCAGTGTTCCTTGGCCAACTTAAAATGCCTTGTATGTCATTTAGTATGAATGGCAAATGCGCTGAATTACAGATATTGAGGTTGGGGGTTCGAACCCCAGTCGAAGCCATGTTGATTTTCAAAATTATATCATATGCACTGTTCCTTGGCCAACTTAAAATGCCATGTATGTCATTTAGTATGAATGGCAAATGTGCTGAATTACAGATATGGAGGTTGGGGGTTCGAACCCCAGTCGAAGCCATGTTGATTTTCAAAATTATATCATATGCAGTGTTCCTTGGCCAACTTAAAATGCCATTTATGTCAATTAGTATGGATGGCAAATGTGCTGAATTACAGATATGGAGGTTGGGGGTTCGAACCCCAGTCGAAGCCATGTTGATTTTCAAAATTATATCATATCGTCGCTGTCCAGAGAAAACCACTTATCTCCACTATTATTTTTAGTTTTTTATGTTCGTTCTTTATTTATTATAAAATATAAGACAGTACTACTGGTCAGTCTCCATGGGTATATGTGTATGATAAATAATTTAGTAGCCAACTTTAATGTTGCAATGATTTTTTTTTTTTTAAATGTGGTTTTATAAATCAATACATAAAAAACAATGAGAAGTGGAGATAAGTGGTTTTCGCTGGACAGCGACGATATGCAGCGTTCCTTGGCCGACTTAAAATGCCATGTATATCATTTAGTATGGATGGCAAATGTGCTGAATTACAGATATTGAGGTTGGGGGTTCGAACCCCAGTCACAGCCATGTTGATTTTCAAAATTTTATCATATGCAGTGTTCCTTGGCCAACTTAAAATGCCATTTATGTCATTTAGTATGCATGGCAAATGTGCTGAATTACAGATATGGAGGTTGGGGGTTCGAACCCCAGTCAAAGCCATGTTGATTTTCAAAATGATATCATATGCAGTGTTCCTTAGCCAACTTCAAATATCATGTATTGTATGTCATTTAATATCAATGGCAAAGGGGCTGGATTACAGATATGGAGGTTGTGAGTTCGAATCCCGCTCGAAGCCATGTTGATTTTCAAAATTATATCATATGCAGTGTTCCTTAGCCAACTTAAAATACCATGTATGTTATTTAGTATATCCCCAAAACGCAGAGCTACAACACTTTCAAGATGGCTGAATCCAAGATGGCTGAATTGTTTGGCCCATAACTTCTGACTGGGTGGATGGATTTTTCCCAACATTTCTATTAGCTTTGTTTTCTCAATAGTACTTTGTTTCATCTCTGCCCCAAAAGGCAAGCCCGCTTCCAGCATTTTCTGTGAGAATGCATTTCTAGTTAACAGTATGTAATAATTATCAATAAATTCAGAATAACTAACTTGTGACTCACTAAGGGTTAACTAATGTTAAAATAAGACTTGACTAAGGCTTAACTTTGCTTAGCGAACAGTTACATCAGCACACACAAACCATTTACTAACGGTAGTAGTTAATGATTAAGAAATGAGAAATAATACTTACATAATGACTAACTCGTGATTCACTAATGTTAAAATAAGGCTTAACTAAGGCTTAACTTGTGCTTAAAAAGGGGTATTCATTATAAAGTGTTACCGCATTTCTACTGTTTTCTTTCTACTGCTCTCCAGCTGCATTTCTACTGTTTCTACTGCTCTCCAGCTGCATTTCTACTGTTTTCTACTGCTCTCCAGCTGCAGCTGCATCATTTCTACTGTTTCTTGCTCTCCAGCTGCATTTCTACTGTTTCTATTGCTCTCCAGCTGCAGCAGCATTTCTACTGTTTCTACTGCTCTCCAGCTGCAGCTGCTGCATTTCTACTGTTTCTACTGCTCTCCAGCTGCATTTCTACTGTTTCTACTGCTCTCCAGCTGCTGCATTTCTACTGTTTCTACTGCTCTCCAGCTGCATTTCTACTGTTTCTACTGCTCTCCAGCTGCAGCAGCATTTCTACTGTTTCTACTGCTCTCCAGCTGCATTTCTACTGTTTCTACTGCTCTCCAGCTGCATTTCTACTGTTTCTACTGCTCTCCAGCTGCTGCTGCATTTCTACTCTTTCTACTGCTCTCCTGTAGCATTTCTACTGTTTCTACTGCTCTCCAGCTGCATTTCTACTGTTTTCTTCTGCTCTCCAGCTGCATTTCTACTGTTTCTACTGCTCTCCAGCTGCAGCAGCTGCATTTCTACTCTTTCTACTGCTCTCCAGCTGCTGCAGCAGCATTTCTACTGTTTCTACTGCTCTCCAGCTGCATTTCTACTGTTTCTACTGCTCTCCAGCTGCATTTCTACTGTTTCTACTGCTCTCCAGCTGCATTTCTACTGTTTCTACTGCTCTCCAGCTGCATTTCTACTGTTTCTACTGCTCTCCAGCTGCTGCTGCATTTCTACTCTTTCTACTGCTCTCCAGCTGCTGCTGCATTTCTACTGTTTCTACTGCTCTCCAGCTGCAGCTGCATTTCTACTGTTTCTACTGCTCTCCAGCTGCTGCTGCATTTCTACTCTTTCTAACTGCTCTCCAGCTGCAGCTGCTGCATTTCTAACTGCTTCTACTGCTCTTGGTGTTCAGGGAACAATGATTCCACAGTCCCTCTGAACCAACAGAAGTGGCCTGCTACGAAAACAACGTGCTGCATGAAACCATGTGATGTCAACCCATTACATTCATCAACTCAATTGTTTGTTATACTGTTTTTCTTGGTATACGGATATAATTCAAAAAGAATACAGTATGAGTGAGAGATCCTTTATAGGAAGTGAAAATCATAATGTACAAATAGGATGGCTCCACCACTCAATTAAATTGCCATGTCTTCTTGTCTCATTCTCATACTTCTGTTTAAATCACTTTGCAATTGAAGCTTTCTTGCTCTATAATTGGCATTCACCTTTAACTTGCCTGTGTCTGCACACATTTAATCATTCCATTAATGAATGCAAAGTGTGAAAAACTGTCTGTTAAAACCAGTTCTGCCACGACCCGACCCGGTCCGCAGGAAAGGATGGAGAGAGAGAAGACTTTGAGTGGTGGCTGGAGAGATGAAGCGATAGAGATATGGTGAGGAATGGTGAAATGATGAAAAACGGGAAGAGAGTAACAATTTAGAAATGTAGAATGTGTGGCCTCAGCAAGAGATCCAGGCCTTGCGGTATTGAATTTGTTAACCTTTTTGCTGCACTTTGTTGAAAACAAACAGGCAGTTCACAGCAGTGTCCAAGGTGCCTTTTACTTTGAGACGAAGCCAAGTTATGTTTTTTTTGTTGGGAGATGAAGGCCTGTCATGTTTGTTGTGCATCTGTGTCTGTGTTTCTGGGTTGAAACATGTAATTGACTTCTGTTAGATGTCAAAATGACGTGAGGGAGTTAACCAGGGGTGTAGTGGGCGCGATACGCGGGGGTACACAGTCCACCCACTTCTGAAGTGAGATTTAAAAAAAAATCTTCTGCCATGTTTGAATACAAAAAGGAATGAGCACACATCAGTATTGCAGGTGATTGACCAAACAGATAAAAATGGAGAAGCAATGACAGTAGATCAAGAACAGTAGGGAGGTTTGACATGATAAGTTGCCTAATTATTTGATGACGTTTGAAATCGCGTACAGTACCCTCACATCAAAAATCCACACTACACCACTAGAGTTAACAGGGTTGCAGTTGACTGCCCAGAGATCACAAGAGGCTAATCATTATGGTCAGAGAGCAGGTGTTTGATATGTCATACATAATTAGCCAAGCACCTAACAATACCATACTACTGGACCAACCACCGTGTAAAAAAAAAAAAAATCTTTTACAGAGTCAAGGAATCATGGAGACCCAGGGTGAAGAGAGCAAATTAAATTCCCCTTTTGTGCAGGCAGGTGTGAAATTAAAACTGTGTGAAATGTTCAACAGGGAGTTCATTAGAACGAGAGTACTGTAGGCTACTTCAAAGAATTCTCTGAAAATAATAAATGGATATTGGAGCCTTTGTTGACATCTATGGCCTTTTAGGCGATGGGTTACACTGGCGTTGTGGTGCGCGCGCGCACACATACACACACACACACACACACACACACACACACACACACACACACACACACACACACCACACACCACACACACACACACACACACACACACACACACACACACACACACACACACACACACACACACCGCTGACAGCTTTGGCTGGGTCCAGGACAAAGTCACCAGAAAGGGCCCTCGACTCAATACATTCAATGTAATGTAGACCAAGTTCTGGGCCCTATCTCTCCCTGGGCCCGAGACAAATTACCCCTTTGTCCCCCCTGTCGGCTTCCCTGCACGCACGCACACACACACACACACACACACACACACACACACACACACACACACACACACACACACACACACATACACAAAATAACAGCCAAGATCTTTGATGGGAGCTTAGTGACAGAGGTGAACTGATACAGTACCAATTCATGTTTTCCATCTGTAAAAGTGAGGCGCATCTAGCTATTTTGGGGCCCTGGGCAAAATATAATCACGAGGCCCTCAAACGTCATTATGCAGACATAAGATTCTGTGTTTTGTTGCTCTTTTAGCATTTTGTCTCACATAAACGTATAGGCAATATCTTTGATTACTTTACATAAGTGACAAATTAAGATCAAGCCAACTTTTTGGTGTGTTTACCTCAGCTGGTGTGACAGTTGGGGCCCCAATGGAGTACAGATTGGGTCGGGGCCCTAAGCAATTGCCTCGAGGTTTGCCTAATGGAAAGTCCGCCTCTGCCCATCTATACAAGTGAGGCCAGTGGTGTAGTCTACTTCGATGTGGTGGGTATACTGTACATTTGAGCATGTTTTGAAGTGGGTATACTGCGTATACCTGCGTTCTATGTAGACTACACCACTGAGTGAGGCTTTCTCTCTCCAGAGTTAATTTGCCAAACAGGATAAAAAGAAATCAATGCAAAGTGCCCTGCTGCTGCTTTACTGCTATTGACTCACCTACTTTGTTCAAATGAGACTTCAACTGCTCAACACTTTCCTTAAAACCTAAGGTTCGTTTATGCACTAAGGGGAGCACATTTGTAAGATGTAAATAACACAAATGTTTATGAGAACACGCTGGGATTTCATTTGTAAAAAAAAAAGAAGAATTTATGTATGTTTGTAAATATTCCAGAATAATTTGTAAACATGTGTCTCCAGGTTGTGTGAGTCAGAAACTTAATATCAAATAGCCATTTTATTCATTTTCAATTACACGCTGGGTAACTTTTCAGGCATTCACAGAAATGTGTGAGTTTCACCATTTGTTTTTCTGCTTCTGTTCCAAAGTTTGCTACAGTGTCAAGTTACTTTCCCACGAGGTTAGGGTTCAAAGTTGCCAACAAAGCCCATTTTCCAAAAACGTATTATGTCATCTCAGCCATGCCATGTGTGTCACGGGTTTTACTTTCCCCAAGAGAGAAAGGAAGGCCAAAGCACTTGCTATAATAGAAAAGAAAAGAACGAGAGAGAGAGAAAGAGAGAAGAAGAAGAAGAAGAAGAAGAAGAAGAAGAAGAAGAAGAAGAAGAAGAAGAAGAAGAAGAAGAAGAAGAAGAAGAAGAAGAAGAAGAAGAAGAAGAAGAAGAAGAAGAAGAAGAAAGGAAGAAGAAGAAGAAGAAGAAGAAGAAGAAGAAGAAGAAGAAGAAGAAGAAGAAGTGGGTGATAAATAAACAAACAAGTTAGTGTTCTCTCCTTCTGTTTCTATTCTTTCTCTCTTTTTCGTCACCCATACCCTCAGGCATTCACTTCTTGCTCTTCTGTTGTTCGTGGGTTGTGCCCAAGGTCTGTAGCCAGGCTCTGTTGCTCCAAGTGATTTCTGCTGGCATATCATGTGGGTTGCCTAAGGTCTGTAGCCAGGCTCTGTTGCTCCAAGTGATTTCTGCTGGCATATCATGTGTGTGCAATGTGTATGCATGTGGAATTTTACATATCTAAGTGTGCAGTTCATTTGCTTTTCACAAAAGAAAATGCAAAATATCTAAATAGATCGGAGTGGTCCTGGCTTGTCAGCTAACTACCCTGTGGTAGAGGGTGAAGTGTGAAGGGGGAGAAAGCTCCGTCTTTTGAGTTTTTGAAAAAAAATCTTGATAATTAAAAGATAGAGTGAATTTAGAGAGAGAGTATGTGAATGTGAGTATGTGAAAGTGTGTGTGTGTGTGTGAGTATGTGTGTGTGTGTGTGTGTGTGTGTGTGTGTGTGTGTGTGTGTGTGTGTGTGTGTGTGTGTGTGTGTGTGTGTGTGTGTGTGTGTGTGTGTGTGTGTGTGTGTGTGTGTGTGTGTGTGTGTGTGTGCGTGCGTGTGTGAATGCGTGCGTGCGCGTGCATGCCCTAGTGTGTGCGTGCGTGCGTGTGTGTATGAGCCAATAGGGCGACTGTATGCACTGTGCACATGTGGATATGTCAAAAGCAACAGACAGCAAGTACAAGCTTCTGCATTTAAATCACATCTCTGGTGACATACTGCTGTGAGGAGGAGTGTGTGTGTGTGTGTGTGTGTGTGTGTGTGTGTGTGTGTGTGTGTGTGTGTGTGTGTGTGTGCGTGCGTGTACGTGCGTGCGAGAGAGAGAGAGAGAGAGAGAGAGAGAGAGAGAGAGAGAGAGAGAGAGAGAGAGAGAGAGAGAGAGAGAGAGAGAGAGAAACAGACAGACAGGTCAGACAGATTATCAACTATACCTAAAGACAGAGAGGCAGACTGACCACTATGCAAAGAAAAGCTATACCCTGCAAGAGAGAGAAGACGAACTGACAATCAGGCTGCAAAGATAAGACAGGTAGATGTTCATGCCGCTGTGAAATGAGAAGGTGCTATCATCTTTTTGTCGTTGCTATAACCGGGGTGCCCGTGGGCATGCTTAGCGCCCTCCACAACCTTCAGTTTTGACAGAATGTATGCGTCCCCCCCCCCTTACTGTAAACAGAGCAAGAGCATCTCCTCCTTACTGCTAAGATCAATACAAGATGAAGTTTAATGTAGATGTTCATGCCGCTGTGAAATGAGAAGGTGCTATCATCTTTTTGTTATCAGAGCCAAAAGAACTGTTTGACATACAGGTGTGGTTATTTTGGGGCAATCTTCAGGGTTTTAAAATATATATATATATATATATACAGTATATATATATATATGTTTTAGGGGCTTTTACAAGTATGCCTTTATTTGATAGGACAGTCTGAGATGGTGACAGGAAGTGAGTGGGACAGANAGACGAGGTGAGATCGGGAAATGACCCCATCCGGACTCGATCGGGGTCCCCGTGGGCATGAAAGCCAAAATGTGGGGGGCTTAGCGCGCTGCGCCACAGCACCCCCCACAGCGCCCCCCACAACCTTCAGTTTTGACAGAATGGATGCGTCCAGGCTGGGACCCCCCCCCCCCTACTGTAAACAGAGCGAGAGCATCTCCTCCTTACTGCTCCGATCAATACAAGATGAAGTTTAATGGTGTGATAAAGATGATATAATATTTACCAGGGCAATTAAACCACGTCATTAGAGAGCCATTATAGGCCACATGAATACCTTGGCAGAGGACTGTGGTCGTAAGATATCATGCACTATGGTTTGGACTGAGACTGCATTAGGGGCCTGTCTTACTCTAGACTCTCCAAAATGGTAATGTAGGCCCGAAGGCAACAGCACTGACTTCCAGTGACATTTTTTTCCAGAAATTGAATAATGGTTAAATACATTGTTAAATACGATGTTTTTTTTCCATGTCATGTTTTCCAAGGGTGTCTTGGGTAGACAGACACCTTCAAATAAAGATGTATCAAACACTTTTTTTGTTGCCTTGGCTCTAACAATTGTCATAACAACCAGCAGCTCATGGTGATAAGCAAGAGCCATGACAGCCAGAAAGATGAAAGGGCTTCTGGGTTGAGGAATTCACATTCAAGGCAAAGAAAGGAGTCTAGACTAGAGACACATCTGTACACTGTAAAAGATTGTCGTGATTTCACATTAGAATTCTACATCAAGAAGATGTATATACCAGTTTACTATTCACTGCTGTAATGTGCAATGCATTGTGGGATATCATATAGAGTACAATTCACAATTGTAAATGTACAGCAGCACATAATACTTTTTACATCATACTGTTGTAAAGATCTGTTTTGTCAGGGCTGCTGTCCTAATGCAAATGTATGCAAAGCCACATGCAGAAATTATGGAGCTCAGGTCACATTCTGATTGGATGCTTTTAAAACATGCATACAGGCCTGATAGAGGTGGAGAGGATTTGAACTGATTTGAACTCTTCAATCGCACACACCTGGTCATGAGCAAGGAGGTAGACATAGGAGGGTTTACAGACATCATCGGAGCGTAGTACGGAATGATAGCAAGGGGAGTCCAATTTTCTTCTTCCATGGTCAAATTGGAAGCATGGTAAAGTGTGGAACAGGTCATAGGATACAATAGTGAATGTTTGTCACCTGTCCTTAATTATCCCCCACAATTAATGCTGACCGACAGCTGCAGTAAATTTGGAGCACTGACAACCGGATATTCTCTTTCGACCAAATTTGTGGAGTACAAATTTTGTCCATCATGGCATCGCACACACTGACCATGTGCACCATGTCATTAAGCATAAATGTATGGCATTAAAGCAACACCTTATACTACGAAGACAATAGGAGCCAATTTGGATTGGAGCCAATTTTGGTCCCCTAGGGGAAATTCTTTCTCTGCATTTATCCCATTTGGGCAAGTGAATCACATTGAAGTACACACACTAGTCAGTAGCAGTGGGCTGCCTGCTGAGTGGTGCCAGGGGAGCTGTGTGGGGGTTAGGTGCCTTGCTCAAGGGCACTTCAGCTGCGGTCCGGTCGGGCATTGAACCGGGAACCCTTGAGTTGCCAACCCAGTGCTCTAACCACTGAGCCACGACTGCCCCCAACTACTACACTGTGGCCAATGCATTTTCCATTGAGTGATACTGCTTACCCAATCTACCTTCTTTGGTCATGAGCCAGCTGATTGTAAATGACGTCCAGGTGCGCTAATTTCAGCTCAGTGCAATTCAAAACGGGCTTCTCTCTGCTAAAAGAGCATGGGAGAGGCCAATGATGGTTTGTCCATTTATACAGACGATGGGCATAAACGATGCTCAGGTGTGGCAGCCCCCCTGTGGTTCAATTTGGCTTTTTGATGGCTTCGGCAACAGAATATATCTCAAAATCCCATGAGAAGGAATGGAATGGCCCAGGACCATTATTTTCAAAGACTGTATGTTGTGAAGTTTCCAGTGTGTGCGTTGGAAGAACGCAACAATTAGCTGGCAACTTGTTGCTATCAATTTGGTGTAATTTTACAACAATTAGCTGGCAACTTTTTATTGCCAGCAATTTGCTTTAATTTTACTTCAATGAGCTGGCAACTTTTCACCAGCAATTTAATTTAATTTCACACCAATGAGCTGGCAACTTTTTTGCCAGCAAATTTGTTGTAATTTTACAACAATTAGCTGGCAACTTTTTATTGCCAGCAATTTGCTTTAATTTTACTTCAATGAGCTGGCAACTTTTCACCAGCAATTTAATTTAATTTCACACCAATGAGCTGGCAACTTTTTTGCCAGCAAATTTGTTGTAATTTTACAACAATTAGCTGGCAACTTTTTATTGCATGCAATTTGCTTTAATTTTACTTCAATGAGCTGGCAACTTTTCACCAGCAATTTAATTTAATTTCACACCAATGAGCTGGCAACTTTTTTGCCAGCAAATTTGTTGTAATTTTACAACAATTAGCTGGCAACATTTTATTGCCAGCAATTTGCTTTAATTTTACTTCAATGAGCTGGCAACTTTTCACCAGCAATTTAATTTAATTTCACACCAATGAGCTGGCAACTTTTTTGCCAGCAAATTTGTTGTAATTTTACAACAATTAGCTGGTAACTTTTCACCAGCACTTCAACTCAACTTCACCTTACTGGTGCAATGTGCAATTAATGAAGATTGGCCAACAGATTGGCCCACTTGAGCCATGAAACTTCCCACACATTAAAAGGACAGGTGTTTCAGTTACTTTATGCAACCACCTTGTAGACAATTCCACATATAAATGGAATGTTTACTTATAAACATGGATCAGAATGAAAACTTTTTGGAACTGAAGTTTTGATATGTGCATTAAACAAGGGCCAAAACCAATCCATTTAAGAATATCCTTGTACTTTTTTAAACACTATCTTAGAAGGAGCCCAGTCTGTTTTTAAACTATAGTTCTAGAGCAGGAGCATCAATGAATGGAACATTCTAGGAACTTGTTAGCTTTTTGATACAGATCTCTCTTGTTACTCTGTTGTCACACTCTATACCTAACCAATCTGTCAATTAGTGCCTTGCCTCACTTTATTACTAATCACTTTCATGCCGTGATTCAATGATTGCCAGCACCTGCCCAATGCCTGATTACTCTGGTCACATGGTTCACTTGCCCCACTATATAAACCTGGACTGTCACACTGCTTTGATTGCTTGTCTGAATGGCACAGCATAGCGCCTGATTCACTGGCTCTCACTGGTACTGGCAATCAATTGATTAGCCGACTAGATGAGTGGTTGGTTTGTTGACAGGGTGGCTGACAGCATAGTGCCAGTTGACCAGCTAGCTGCCTGGCAGGTTGACTGACAGCCTGTCCGCCTGGTCAGTTGACTGGCTTGCTGCCTTGCTTGTTGACTGACCAGCTGCCTGTCCGGTTGACTGGCTGCCTGGCTGGTTTAGCCAGGCAGCCAGTCAACCAGCCAGTGAATCGGACAGGCAGCTGGTCAGTCAACCAGCCAGTCTGTCAAGGCCAGTTGGCTACCTGGCCGGTTAACTGGTTGGCTGCCTGACAGGTTAACTGGTTGGGTTGTTTCATCTTTTGAGAGCCATCTTATAGCATAGCGTGTTTTTTGCATAATATTAAATTTAGGCCACTTGATTGGATTGACAAATGCATATCCATACAGTCCTTATTGTGACTGTTTTTGAACCCCCCTTTGAGATGACTTGATAAATGAAAGTCCTCTTGAGGAAACTATCACTGTCACTGTGTCAGCACTATGTTGAGTGATTTATTATTTGTGCCTCACCCATGCAAGGCTGAACTTGTAGACGTATATGCTTAGAGCAGAGTGGCATTATGGTACCATGCTATCTCAGTCATGGTGGAGGATGGGGACGATACTATGTTGAAGGCATCTCAGACATGGAGGCGGGCAGCGGGGGTGGAGGCGGGAGGAGGCGGGTGGATGAGGGGGCAGGACATGTGCCATGGTCAGAGTAGTTTTGAAAACGGAACAGTGTTGTAATTTTAAACGACTTGCTGGCAACTGTTTTTTTTCTGCAATTTGTTGTAAACAATTTGCTGGCAATTATTCCCCATCAATTAGCTGTACATTTCAGCTTGAAATCTTTTACAGTGTACCCAGACACAGGGAAGCCAACAAGGGGAGGCAACGGGGTCAGTTGTCCCTGGCCCAGGGAGATGAGGGGCCCATAATTTGGCCCTCATCAAATTGAATATATTGGACGGGGGGCCTTTTCAGATGACTTTGTCCTGGGCCCGGTCAAAGCTGTCAGTGGCCCTGCCCCAGACATGTGAAAGGATAAAACAAAATCTATTCAAAAAGACGGAAAGAGAGACTCTGGCAGGCCCATTCAAAGATTTCACGGTGCCCAAAATCAGACGTGGAACAGTAGACACTGGTGGTTACATTCAATATTTTGGTAGCAGATAGTTAAAATAACTGAATTGTTCATATCTTGGTCTAACCATATTTGTACCCAAAGGAAAGAGGAAAAGCTTGTGAGAGAATAATGACAGACTTGCCCAAAAGGTACAGGCCTGCCATAGCTAGTATGTCAATGTCTAAGATTATATGAAGAGTTTACTTGCAAAACAGTGTATCTCCATTTTGTAGGATGTTGGGAAATTGACATTTTTGTATTGGGCTTTCACATTCATTGCATTGCACTGCAAAATGCATTTTATATACGTTGAAAAGTTATGCTCTGAAAATATTTGAATGGCAAGAATTCACACAAAGGTGATAGGATCTCTGAACAGTCATTTTCAATAATACAATGCACAAGTACAAAATGGTGGATACACCGTTTTGCAAGTAAATTCTTCATAATGTTGTTAGTGGGAATGCACAGTCTATATACACTGTAACAGGAGTCATCCACTGGATTACACAGTTCTCATCTATCTCTGCATAATCGTAATCATGCAGAGTGTGGGAGTAGCTTTGGCTATGGATGTTTGTTTGTCACGCGTGAGTCAGAGCTATTCCTATTGTAAATCTGGCATAGCCATGACTACTGGACTGGCGGGGAGGGCTGGAGATAGATATGAAGATTGTGTGTGTATGCGTGCATGTGTGAGTGCGTGCATGAACAAGGTAACTTGATAATTTAGCTTTGAAGTTTTTGTGGACAATGATCTACAGTTGAGGCCCTTGTCTCACATGTGGCTACCGTAAATTATGATTACACTATTGATTGCTGTTTTTTTCCCTTTTTATGCTGAAAAAAAAAAGATCAGTTTGTAGGAGGAAGCTTTGCTGTATGTCTTTCTGTCTCCATAAGAAATATCATCCTATTGGTGCCCATGAGAAAATACGCTCAGTTGGAGAAAAGGATTTGGAGACTTGATTATTTGGAAGTCGGTCCTGGAATCGGTCTCGGAAGGGTTGCAAGATTAAATCCCTTATAATACATGACTGAAATCCCTTTGACCCATGACCCGAATCTGCATTGCTACAGTGAGTTTCTAACTAATGCACTGTACCTAAATAATGGGACGTCAATATATACAAAAGTACATGTAAGTGGAATGAATGAATAAATGAATGAATGAATGAATGAATGAATGAATGATTTAACCCCCCAAAAAATGAATGTATTGCTGTGTGTGCTGCTGTGTTACTTTTTCCATTGCAGTTAGGTGTCAAGGGCACACCTTCCAGCCAGCTGGCTTTGGAAGTTAAAAGCTCTTCTGAGAGAAACACAAGCAAGGAGGTCGCAGCCCGTCCCATTCTCAATGACAAGCATCAATCATCTTCCTCTCAGCATGTCTGCTATTTCTTTTGTTTCCTCTTATCCCACGTTGTGTTTGAGGAGACTTGTCCTTCTATGGAGGTTAAAAGATACCCAAATGGTACCCTTATCTTCTGACAGGCAACCAGTCTTGCAATTACAGATAAAAAAGTAAACAACATTCAAATTACAGCGCTTTATGTATAAACTTGGGGTTAAGGCAGGTCGCATTTTATCTCACGGATTAAAACGCATCATCTGAATAAATATCATCTAGTAAGAAGAACAATGGAAAACTCACTGCTGATCCTGAGGAAATTAATCACACCATTCTGGAGTTTTTATTCAAACTGGTATTCATCTGAAATTATGTCAGGTTTTATTAGTAATGTGAATTTTCCTTAAATAACTCAGTAGACATAATTAGAATTCCCTATTTCATCCAATGAAACGATTGCTGTTAAAAAAAGGAAAAAGAATTGGCACATGGCCCTTTCACCAGTTGGATTCTTATCCCAGATCTCTTGAACAAAGTTTGAATCAAGTTTATAGGTTAAACGGCTCAGTCCAAAAATGGACGTCTTGAGACAGATGCACCGACCTCAAAATACAGAAACTTGAAAACGAATAGGAAACTGCCTTTTTTTTTTTTGTTTGTTTTTTTACATCGCTGCCATTTAAAAAGTAATAGTTAGTATATACTGTAAACTTGGATTTAATATAAAATCCCAAAGTTCATTACATTGTAGCTTACTTAAAATGTTGAGGTTTAAGGCAATACTAACAAACAAAATAATGACATGTGACTCGCTCTCGCTCTCGCTCTCTCTCCTAATTCTCCTCCAAATCTGCCATGTCAGACATTAGCACTTCTGTGGGAAAAGAATGATGTGCTCTGTTCACGTCCTGTTCAGCTCTGCCATTTAAACGAAAAAGAAAAGGAAGACTGAAAAGGAAAGGAGAGAGAAGGCACAGTGGAAAAAAAAGCGTCCGATGTGGCGGCCGTGGACAATAGACTATTATGGAACATGATTAGAATGGAGACGATAAGCCGCGGTGGTAATTGAATTATCACTCTAATCACCATAATTCCCACAGACATTTCCGTGGGAAATATGGCTGTTATTCTTAACAAGCATATTTAATTTACTTGCGATGTCTTAACACGGTGTAAGGGAAAAAAAATTGAAGGATAAATGGATAGAATGAAATAAAGCACCCTCGCGTAGATTGATAACCATTGTGTTCTCGTAATAGCTGAAGATGGAGGATGTAGTGTCCTGATAATGCGAAGCTTGCACGCTTCCATGGCCGTAACTACCTTTGAGGACACAGAGGTCATGTCCTCGGTATTTGTCTTTCAGTAATGCAAAATTAATCTATTGATGAAAATCGATGTATGATCAACAATGATAAATTCAGTCTGTATATGCCACTCCCATTTATCCTCAAGGTAGTGATTAATGAAAACAAACTTAAAAGTTTGACTGAAGTGTTTGAAGCATTCTAAATGTACAGTATGCCGTACAGCACGCAGTATTTGACCCCGGTATTTGAAAATGTCTGGTTAAGGCCCTGCACGCTTCTGTGCTGGACAGTGATCAAACAGTTAAATGTTGAAGTTAATCTTCAACTGTCACTGCACATTCATAGAGTTAAACAAAGACCGTGAAAATACAATATTTGCACAGGAGTTCGGAAATGTTGATCACCTTCACATTGTGAGGTGATCTATTATGCTAGGAAGTTGGTCCCTGAACAAGTTGAAATTTTCAGCTGAAGTAATTTATCAATGTGTCATTTTGTGTTATCAGTCTGCAAAGCTAATGCATCACCAGACCCTCTCAAAGGGGGGGGGGGGGGTCTGTGTGTGTGTGTGTGTGTGTGTGTGTGTGTGTGTGTGTGTGTGTGTGTGTGTGTGTGTGTGTGTGTGTGTGTGTGTGTGTGTGTGTGTGTGTGTGTGCGTGCGCGCGCGTGCGTGTGTGTGTGCGCATCTCTCTCTGTGTATGTGTGTGTGTGCGTGCGCGTGTGCGTGTGTGTGTGTGTGTGAGTGTGTGTGTTCGTATATCAGTCTATTTGATATGTCTTGCAAAGTATTATATGTATATAAATTAATGGCCTACAAATTCTTTTTATTTCATCATCTCAAGGCTGCACAGCCTATCTAATGCCCCAGGGCAGTCATGGGTAAGCGGTTAGGGCATCAGACTTGTATCCCAAAGGTTGCCGGTTTGACTCCCGTCCCACCAAGTGGGTGGGGGGAGTAATTAACCAGCGCTCTCCCCCATCCTCCTCCATGATCGAGGTACCCTGAGCATGGTACCGTTCTGCCACACTGCTCCCTCCTTGGGGTGCCACTGGGGGCTTCCCCCTTGCACAGGGTGAGGCATAAATGCAATTTTGTTGTATGCAGTGAGCACTGTGTGCTGTGGAGGGCTGTGTGGAGTGCTGTGTCACACAGTTGGAGTTCCCCAGTTGGGCTTTTCACTTCACTTCACCTACGTCCTTCCCATCCGTTTTCAGAGTTGCTTGGTTTGAAAAGAGACTGTTCATTTACTTAATACACGATCATTGTCCATTTGGGTCACAAATGTACAATGTAAGTAATATTTGGGCGTACAGTGTTTGGACATTTTAACATTTATTTTCAACAACACAAAATCAACCCATAGCATCATTTTGTATTAATTTGAGACCTAAGACCTCATACCTAACATTAACATAACATGACTAACGTGGAGTTTGTAGGCATATCTCTCTTTTTCCCTAGCCAGGCCATGCCCTCCTATATGGCTTTCAGGCCGACCAGAACGGAGCCGGTGTCGGTAGGCCTGGGCAAAAAATCGATGTGATTTTTAAATCGAGTGTGAACGTCAAATCGATTTGGTTTTTGAAAAATCGCGTTATACGATTTTTTTTTGTTTTTAATCCTCTGTCCCTACGCAGTTTACGTATCCAAGCGCACAGCGCACGCATTGCATTACGTTCGCCAAGACCCCTGGAGACGTAGGCCTACCTATTGCATTCTCTGTGTCTCCTCCCCCTTTACATGCACAAACAGACGTGGTGAGTGAAATAGTTAGACAGAAATATAGTGAAACAGGTGAAGAATACAGGCTCCTGTTCAAAAAAGGTGACACTACCTCCTAGTTTTGCCAATGATGAATACCAAACAATACCACTTTGTAAATTGTGAATGACAATGTTGTCGTCGTAACGTAAGCTAGCAGCCGGACTACAATATTGTTTCAATATTTGAAACGAAAACATATCGCGGAGAAAATGCTAAACAAACTACTTTACCCCTACCACAAGAGTGGAGCAAGGTGTAAAGCAATCACGGATGCAATCAGCCTAGAACTACCTACTACGGATATGTTTCAAATTTATTCGGCGGAGAAGAGAGGTGTTCAATATATGCTTAAAGTTTTGGATGCGCTCCTCGCCTGTATAATCTTAACCAACATATGTGAGTTGAAAGGAATCTCTCTCCCTCCCTCTCGCTCACACACACACACACACCCAAGCACACGGAGCACTCAGTCTCTCGCGCGCTCTCTCCCCCCTCTCTCTAAATCCCTACCCGGACGCGACTAGTTCAATGAGGAGACTTGTGATAAAGTAATAATAACCGCGTCTGAACGCGCCATGTCAGTAAAGATAGCGGCAATATCGGTAAACTTCGCCGAGAGTTTTACCACCTGTGAAGCAATCCGGATAAATTACCCGCTGTAAAACTAGTTCTAATCATGTGCGAATGCGACCCTATGATGTCTGCATGAAACGCGATAATCTACGTTACCGTCTTGAAGTAAGCATTGTTTTAGGCAGGGTGTTGCTCCAAAATGTTTTCGCTGTGTTAACGCAGCAGTGTTCAGATGCATCGACATGAGTTCAGACGCATTAATATGGGCTCTGATGGGTTAGGAAACCAGCAGACAATTGCTAAATTTGTTAATCTGGGACAAGAGCCTCCATGCATCTGTAATATTAGCCTAATGCTTAAAAATCATTAATATATTGTGGGGATGGATGGCACGTGACGACAAATCTCAACAGTGCCTGAGGGTTTACCCCTCACATTTTTTGTTCCTTCTCTGAGATGTTTCAATGTAATCCCAACTGGTCATTTCTATTAGCAATGTTCTGAGATAAAATTACATTAGGCTATTTTGGCCTGGAGTTCCCAAACTTTACTATGAGCCCTCCACATACAGGTAAATTCCAGCCAAGCCCCCCCTGACATGGGAAGTGCCACACTATTTTTTCTGTGCACCCAGTTTCCCACCTCGATACAGTTTGTGTATTCCAAATACCATTCATGTGAAAGCATAATACATAAATATTGTAAAGAACAAAATGATTCCACTGGGATTTAAGCCTATTACGATTCCTTCACATGAGGCACTTTTCTATATGAGGCCGTAAACATACACTTTCATCTGTCTGGCATGATGCCTTACGGAAAGGAGGCAAGATGGGAAAGAAATAATTCATTATTTATTTATTTATAGTTTTGGAGGAGAGACTTAACAAGCCTGGGGAACGAAGTCTTGAGCAGTTTGCAAATGAGAACCACTTCCCTTGAGATTTATTGCATAAGACTATCTATCTATCACTTTTCGTAGAGTTAGTTGTGTGGACACTGGACAGACAAACATGTGTTTCATATACTCCTGTATTTCTTGTGTTTTGCCATTATTTACAGTATATGTTTTTAGGTCAGGCATGCCTCACACAGATATTCCATGGAGCAACACACAATATAAACCTGATGCTGCCAGGACCAGGCAATGCCTGGCCTGCTTTCGTTTTGTCATGGTAATGGCCTGCTGTGTTGAACACAAAGTAAACAGCTTACAGTGTGTTAGTCTGAATGCAGATAATGATGAGAGAGGACCAGACAACATGCGGCTGTTCTTGGAGAGGTGCATTTTATATGTTAATGCTTACTGTATGTGCTGCTGTTTGGCAAACTGTCAGATAAGATTCTCTTCCCTTTTCTTATTGTCTCTCTTGTCGCCTTTGTTCATGTTTGAATTTTTCTTGTTTATTTTTCTCTCATTCACTCTCTTTTCCTTGTCATTCTGCCTTTCTGTATGCTTGCCTTTTCCTAATCCTCGTTCTGTCTCCTCACTCCTTTCTTCCATTTCGTTATCTAGTTCCTTTTCTCCGTTTCCTTTTTCCGATCTTTTGTATTTTCCTCCACTCTCCTCTTCCCCTTTCTTCTCCACTCTCCTCTTCCCCCTTCTTCTCTCCTCTCCTCTTCCCCCTTCTTCTCCTCTCCTCTCCTCTTCCCCCTTCTCCTCCTCTCCTCTTTTGTATTTTCCTCCACTCTCCTCTTCCCCTTCTTCTCTTCTCCTCTTCTCTCCTCACTCCTCACATCGCATGGTAATGGCCTACTGTATAGTACACGAGGTAAGCAGCTTACAGTGTGTTGGTCTGAATGCAGATAATGATGAGGAGAGGACCACACAGCATGCCTGCAGCAGTTTGTGGAGAGGTGTATTTAGGGCCGGATTAAGGTGTCCGGGGGCCCCTAGGCTACAGGTTGCTATGGGCCCCCCCAGAAGGCAAATTTCCTTATAAATTTACATAGTGTCATAATTGCTAGCTAGGAATTAAGGATAACAGGTCTACCAACTCTCCAACATCACAGATGAATTTTTCAATATTGGGTCTTTGGGTCACAAACTTGCAATTGTTCACTTTTGGCTAGTCAGGTGGGCCCCTGGCAGGTGGGGGCCCCCTAAGCTGCAGCCATATCTAGCCTGTGCATTAATCCGGCCCTGGACTTGTGTTATATATGTAAATGTTCAGGTGATCGTGTTGGGTGAACTCTGTTTGATAAGATTCTCTTCACTTTTCTCATTTCCTCTCCTTTCTGCTCTATTCTTTTTTTTACCCCATTCTGCTGGTCTCATTCACTCCTCTCTTTTGTACTCCTCTCATGTCATTCTCCCTGCCCTTATTCCTTCCTTTACACCTCCCCTTCGTTTCTTCTTTTCATTCACTACTTTCTTTCCATTTCCGTTTCCTATTCTGTTCTCTCCTCTCCTATTTTCTTATCTTCCTTTCCCCTATCTTCCGTCTTCTTTTCCTTTCCACTTCCCTCTTCACATCTGTTCTGTCATTGATGATCTGCAGTGCCACAATGGAAGGTTTTCCCCACCTGTGGCTTCATAGCAGTGCAAGGTGCAGGAAATAGAACTCTGTCTCCGTCAAGTTCCATCTTCAGGGCCTTTTCAATGACCCCCCTGGTGCACACACATAGTCTCTCTCTCTCTCTCTCTCTCTTTCTGTCTCTCTCTTTCTGTCTCTCTCTATTTCTGTCCCTCTAACCGATTTTCCCAATTATTTCTTGCTCTTCTCTAATTTGCAGAAACTTGACGTTACTCATTAATTTCATTTTCGCTCCAGAATAGATCTATGCATCATCACCAAACAGTTCCAGAGTGACACTAATGGCTTAAACATGTCATACATCACCTTAATTTAGGCCACATTAGTGATTACATTAGCATATCTCAACAAAAGATTGGATGATACTTATTGAAATAAACATCCCAACAATTTCATCCGTTTTATTGAATAGGTATGGAAAATGTACCGAATATGTTTATTTATTAGTGGTGATTTTTTGCGTATGTACTTGGTAGTATATGTGATGTTATGTAAGATCTAGAACAGTTGTGGGAATATCCCAGGAATGTTTTAAAATGCCCGATGAAAATTCTGATTCGAATGTTCAGTAGTATCAGAAGAAGCAAGAAGGAATGAAATTGAGAGGAAAAGAAAGCATGCAATAGCAAGAGGGGAAGTGTGTGTGTGTGTGTGTGTGTGTGTGTGTGTGTGTGTGTGTGTGTGTGTGTGTGTGTGTGTGTGTGTGTGTGTGTGTGTGTGTGTGTGTGTGTGTGTGTGTGTGTGTGTGTGTGTGTGTGTGTGTGTGTGTGTGTGTGTGTGTGTGTGTGTGTGTGCGTGCTTGCGTACACGTTACCGCTGAGGAAAGTGATATTCAGTTTACATACAGTATGACGCCTGTGAAAGGATAAGCTCACCTCACCAAGTCAATACTAATGGGTGAGGAGTTTCTCACCTCACCAAGTCAATACTAATGGGTGAGGAGTTTCTCACCTTACCAAGTCAATACTAATGGGTGAGGAGTTTCTCACCTCACCAAGTCAATACTAATGGGTGAGGAGTTTCTCGCCAACAGTGAAGGGTAGACGATGGATCGCCGTCCTTGACATGGTTCAATACACACACACACACACACACACACACACACACACACACACACACACACACACACACACACACACACACACACACACACACACACACACACACACACACACAGAAATATCTTCCCCCCCTGAGGAAAGATACAAGTATAAAAGTTGGTCAATGATACGGTTTCACAGAGTGAAGGACGCACAGTGTGAGTCAATAGCTGTGCTGTTGGCTGTGTTAAACAAGTGAGCGAGTGATATCATCTTTGGCTCCTCTCCAGAGTTTATTTTGGAGCCGTTTCAGGGCCACAGTTTTCTGATGTGTGTACAGATGTCAAATGCTAAAACCTCAACAAGGTTTTTAATGTTGTGGTTTATGGCTCGATAAATGCTGCATTACATTTGTAAAAGACATTCAAAAGACAATGATTAATGTCTCAACGTGAAGAAATAAATGTCTTTGGAATGTTAACATTTTAAGTTAAAATATTTTACCAAATACACAGTCTTCAGAGTATGACCCTAATGTTCCCTAATATTCCAAGCACAACATTTTGCAAACAATTCTGTAAAAAAATGTGAATAAAAAAGGCCAAACCTGATTCTCTAGTTAGCGAATTAGGATGACAATTAAATTTAAGTTAAATGAATGTAGCTGTGGGAGTCTTGAATTTGTCATGGGCTGCTTTATCATACTCTGACAATTTGCTGACTAGGAAAAGCAAATAAACTGCGGTGCATAAATTGATACACATAAACACACATGCATACGCACACGCACGCGCACGCACACACACACACACACACACACACACACACACACACACACACACACACACACACACACACACACACAGACAAAGTAAAACCAACATTTGTGGTAGCTGCCGCTGCAGGCATCTATATGAATGTGCTTTTGTAAAGTGGCCTTTTGTGTTGTTCAGTGGTGTGTGCGTGTGGGTACAGGGAGGGTGCGTTCCAAATAAAAAAGTGCAAAGTCATTGGTCATTACAGTGAGGGGGGAGTTTGGAGAGCGTTATGTCCTCCATTTCTATGCCTGTGTGTGTGTGTGTGTGTCCGGGGGGGGTGCTTGCGTGCGTGTATGTGTGCGCATGCCTGTGTGTGTGTGCAGGCCCGTTGCGTTAAG
>NC_085857.1:4196373-4203873 GCF_034702125.1 Engraulis encrasicolus | reverse complement strand
TTACTTTTCTGGCTTTTCCGCTTTGCTAATCTGGGATAGATCTGCAGCTGAGTGTCACACTTTCGTGCGACCAAATTTCAGCACATTTGCTTATCACCACAATTAACTGAGAAACTATTCACATTACTACCTGCATTAAGCCAATGTTGAGTAATGAACATGAAGTTAGCAGAGGTTGTCTTTCTTAGTGGTTGTTTACTGTGATCTACAAAACCACTTTAAGTAACCACTTCAGGGAAGGTCAGACCACTCTTTAAATCCATCCATTCTGCTGTGCTTGCTGCAGCTTTGATAAAGAGGTTTTAAGGATGCTTAGTGGGATTCAGGAACCACAGCCCGGATCAGGTACCACAAAGTGCACACAGTTAACATCTTACAAGAGCTGTCTGAGGAGGAAGAGAGCACAGGGTCCTGTTACTGAGATGTTAACCACAAAATCTCATATGGGAGACTCACCTGTTACTGAGATGTTAACCACATAATCTCACATAGGAGACTCACCGCTTGAGAAGAGAGCACAGGGTCCTCTTGTTACTGAGATGTTATCCACATAATCTCACATAGGAGAATCACCTGTCACTGATATTTGTGACTGGTGTGTTTGAGGAAGACAGAAAAGATGAACAGGTTCATTTAATTGTCTTTGTCTTTCTGATATTTGGTTCGGTCTCCTCCTTTTACTGCCTGTCTACTCTTTAATTCTCTCTCTTCAGTCTTCTTCTTTGACTGACATAGCACATAGTTATTTTCTCTCTCCATCCTTCTCTAACCTCTTTGCTGTTCTTGTTGAAATTCAAAGTCAAAGGTGCTTTTTTTGCATAACTAAAACACTACCATTAATACTAAAACATTCTGCAAGGACTGACAGATGTAAAATGGTATGAACTAAATTAAACCAATATTTTGTATTTATTTTATTTCTACAGTTTGATATATTTGGATCTACATGTATGAAATGAATAAAATATTCAGTTATCTCTCTCTCTCTCTCTCTCTCTCTCTCTCTCTCTCTCTCTCTCTCTCTCTCTCTCTCTCTCTCTCTCTCTCTCTCTGTGGACATCAGTATTGAGCCACTGCTTGACCTCTAAGGGCCATTGGTAAGAGATGATGCAGCAAAGTATCCATCAAATCCTCAAAGGTCGCAGGTGGTATTTCCTTGGGGTCAGACCCACGCTCCCAACATCCCTCCTCCATCCTTGTCTGGCACGCTGCCCTGACCACACACACACACACACACACACACACACACACACACACACACACACACACACACACACACACACACACACACACACACACACACACACACACACACACACACACACACACACACACACACACACACCACTGTCCCGTGTTCTCTGTCTCTCTCTGCTACCAGCAGCAGGACAGTGAGTCTGGTGGCATTGTGAATTGTGCACCTCGATAGCAGTGGCCTGGATAATAGCACACTGTACACGCACAAAAAGCACCTTACTCAGAGTTAAGTCCAGTGTCACCCCTAATGGAAAAACACGCTGAGAGCCCTAGAGGTTAATAAAGCCAGCCTGAGAAACTAGCATGGCCTCTTCAGCTCTGCTGCTCACCAGACGTTAATTAACTTCAGAAGGGCCGAGTCAGGGGGTTTACTTCGAGAACAGCTCTCAAGGGCATACTGAGACTCGAATCGATACCGCACCTGTTTTTTTGTATACTACAAGATAAAGGAAAGCCACCCATTTCAAACCTACAAAGCCAACTTTAATCTCTTAACCTGATAATCCTATCAGACTGATCTAAAATCGGTGTATGTTGTGGTTGAAGTGCACTCCACTCCATACATACAACAGCATACCGATCAGGGCTTAAATGTAACTCAAACTGCAAGTCTGTAAAGTACTGGACCCCTTTTCCCAAAACCATTTTTGCTAACCAGTAAGCAGCTTACTAGGTCCCCAACTGGAAAATGGATAGCAACTTAGTGAGTTGCTAACTTAGTTAGCAAGGATGTTGTGGAGAAACGAGGGCCTGGATCCTTTGTCAAGCCCAACAGTAGAAAAAGACAAACATCTGTGAGCTAAATGGCAGGGAGTGCTCTCTCGGTCTGTCTCTGTCTGTCTCTCTCTCTCTCTGTCACTGACTATCATAAACTGGCCTCCTCTTCTCCTCTCTCTCTCTCTCTCTCTCTGGCTTTCTAAAACCTGACCTCCTCTCTCTCTCTGTCTCCTGCTCTCTCTCTCTCTCCCTCCTGCTCTCTCTCTCTCTATCTCCCTCCTGCTCTCTCTCTCTCTCTCTCTCTCTCTCTCTCTCTCTCTATCACTGACTTAAAAATACTGGCCTCCTCTCTCTCTCTCTCTCTCTCTCTCTCTCTCTCTCTCTCTCTCTCTCTCTCTCTCTCTCTCTCTCTCTCTCTCTCTCTCTCTCTGGTAATGAAACTGGCCTCCTCTCCTCAGAGAGCTACTACAGCGGACAGACACACCATATAGTCTCCTGCAGGGAATGAGCTGTGCTTTCAATATCTGGTTTTCAGTATTCCGATCACGTTGGAGTGTCGGGAGTGGACCATCTGACACTGATCCACTGGGAATCACATCCTCCATCCCTCACTCCCTGACAAAGCTTTTTTTCCCATCAAAGATAGCAGCAAGGAGAGGGCAGAATGAGAGGGATAGTGTGTGTGCATGTGTAAAATTATCTCAGCGTGTGTGTGTGTGTGTCATTGTTTTCTCATGTGTGTGTCATTGTTTTACTGTACTCCAAAACTTACAAACGTGTGCTGTCCGCTCACAAGTAATACCCTTGTATAGTATTTATACATATCACTATGTGTAAGCATGCCTGTGTGTATCTATATATGTTTACATGTCACTTTTGTATAAGAGCATAAATAGGCCTATAGGCCTTCCTGTGTAGACGTCTGCATTTGTCCATCCGTGTGTGTGTGCGTGTGTGAGTTCAGAGGCAAAACCCCCTATGCCTTTTCAGAAAATAATCTTAATTCATTTTTATTCAATACAAAGCTTTTATTTATTTATTTTAATTATTTATATGTATTATCAAGTACATGTATGTAAACCAAACCAACAACGGGGTTCTCTAAAAATATAGAAGTGCAGGTCTTCAGAAATGGAGCTAGGGGGTTTTGCATCTGAACTCTTGGTGTTTTTTATCAGCCGATGCTGAAGGGAAGGAGGAGGGCACACTTCCTTGAGGACCGTGTGTGTGTGTGTGTGTGTGTGTGTGTGTGTGTGTGTGTGCGTGTGTGTGCGTATGTGTGTGTATGTGTGTGTGTGTGCGTATGTGTGTGCGTATGTGTGTGTATGTGTGTGTGTGCGTATGTGTGTGTGTGTGTGTGTGTGTGTGTGTGTGTGTGTGTGTGTGTGTGTGTGTGTGTGTGTGTGTGTGTGTGTGTGTGTGTGTGTGTGTGTGTGTGTGTGTGTGTGTCCACATGTGTGTGAGGTCTCCATTGAGCTGGGGGATAGAGGGGATTGAGGACCCCTTTGCTGACTCTGCACAATGGCCACACACAGAAAGAGAGAGGGAGAGAAAGAAAGAAAGAAAGAAAGAAAGAAAGAAAGAAAGAAAGAAAGAAAGAAAGAAAGAAAGAAAGATAGAAAAAAGAAAGGAAGAAATAAATGAAAAAGAGAGAATGGGGAGCCGAATGCTGAGGACAGAGAAAAGGTGCCTAATAGAGATACAGAACTCTACTGAAATGGAGAGACATCGTGTTTAAGAGTCACCATCAGTTTCTGCTACACTGCATTTGTGCAGTACTGTGACCCAGCCTAAGCCTGTAAGCCCATAGTGCTGTTTGTTTGGGCCCCACAGCATAATGCCTTGTGTATACAAAGCGCGACCTACGCTACCTGAGCGGCGGAAGTCATTATGTCTCTATGGAGGGATGGCGAATACTACTTGTATTACTAGGAAGCTACCAGAGCGAATTCGCCAGGAGAGAAGTGAATTGAGCGACCAGAGCGAATTTTAACTGTTAAAGTCAAGCTAATCTTATAGCAATGAGCTATGACGCGGTTCGGCGAAAACCAATTGGAATGTTCATATCTCTGAATGTCCCAGGCTGATGTTCAGCTAAATCAAACATATCAATGCCTCGTCCAACGCCAATAAAGAAAATTCATGGAAAAACGTTTTCAACCACCTCAGCTACCTGGGTCGCGTAGGTCGCGCTTGGTGTACACCTGGCGTAAGCCTATGCAGTCTCCCAAAAATGACAGCGGGTACACAACATTATCAATGGTAGCACTTTAAAATAATTACTGCTTGTTAAGCATTTGTAAACCATAAGTCATAGTTAATCATTAGTTATATCTGTTATATTACTTATGTAATCATCAAAGCACCATTTGTTATTGCTGAGAAAATATTGAAAGCTAGATGCTAACAAATTAATTAGTAAGTGTTAACTAAGACTTCTCCAGTATTAAACATGGAGTATCACCATACCCTAATCATTTACAAGTGATGCTTATCATTAAGCCTGCTAACAAAGAGATTTAGTAGGCTAAGTGTTAACTAATACTTCACCTGTGCTAAGCATGGGGTGTTCGCCACACATAAAGCATTAATAAATGATGCTTGTTAATGAGTAACTAATCAGAAATAACAAAGAGATAAAGGCTAACTAATGATTTTAAGAGGGTTTACTGAATTCAGCCGGACTTTCTCGACAATAGAGTTTCAAAAGAACGAGCCAACAGATCAGATGTTCTGCTGATCACAGACTGTGTCCTCTTCTCATCTATCCTATTCTGTCCCCCCCCTCCTCTTCTCTCCTCGCCTTTTCTATCCTGCTGATCATAGATTGTGTCCTCTCATCTCCTCCTCTGCCTTCCTCCCCTTTTGTCTCCTATCTTACATCATCTTGTTCTCTTGGTCTGTCCACATGTCATCCTCTCATCCTCTCCTCTTCAGTCCTCTTCTCTCCTCTCCTTTTCTATCCTGTTGATCACAGACTGTGTCCTCTCCTCTCCTCTGGCTTCCCCCATTTTCGCCTCCTTGGTCTGTCGACATGTCCCGCTGATCATATGCTGCTAGTCCGCTCATCCTCTCCTCTTCTCCTCTCCTCTTCTCCTCTCCTTTCGTCTCCTCCTCAGCCCTCTTCTCCCTCTTCTCCTCTCCTCTTCTCCTCTCCTTTCGTCTCGCTGCCCTGATGATCACAGACTGTGTCCTCTCCTCATCTAATCTCTTCTATCCTTCTCCCTTCCTCCTCCTCCTCCTCCTCTTCTAACTTATCTGTCCTGCTGATCACAGACTCCTTGATCTCAGTGTGTCTCCATTAGTCCACAACCCAAACAGCTGCCGGTCTGGAAGTCTCATTTCAACGCCCACCTAATATTCGCCAACTGGGCTATAACCGCTTCCATCATGTCGCCACTACTTTTCTTCTCTCATCTCATCCTCCTATCTTGCTATCCTGCCATCCTCACTGTCCTGGTGTTACCGATTCCATGCCTTGGATTTTTCTCTGTCTAATCAGAATGGTCAGAATATAAATGCATAGACACACACAGAGAGGTACAGACATCCCCACACTGAAAAACATGTGTGCACACACATGCGCGCACACACACACACACAGACACACACACTTTCAAACTGTTTCAAAGATCAGTCCTCCTCAGAGCCCTGTAAAGAAGTCCCTGCACACACATAGTCTCTCTCTCTCTCTCTCTCTCTCTCTCTCTCTCTCTCTCTCTCTCTCTCTCTCTCTCTCATATTTCTGGTCTGAACAAGATTGCACGCACTTCTTTTTTGATATCCAAGATGATAGTTTGTGCATTGGTTAATAATTGATGGCGGAATTGAGGACAGGGGCTTTGATTCTTTATCTCGCTCTCACTCACGCACAAGCAGACACACACACACACACACACACACACACACACACACACACACACACACACACACACACACACACACACACACACACACACACACACACACACACGCACACACACACACACACAATAAAAGTATTCCTCTCCAGGGGTGATGTGTCTCCTCCGGCCAAATGAAGCATCTCCCTCTCAAGAACACTGTTGTCTCCCATTCTGAACTGAAAAAGGAAAAGGAAAAACAGAAGAGAGTGGGCTGGTTGACACTGCGTAAGTTAGCTCAGGCCTGGCTACAGCTCCATCTCAATGACTAATTAATTTTAATGAGATATTAAAATTGGTAAATGAATCAACATGCTTGCCCTTGGATGGATACGAATCTAGAATACTCAGTAGCAGGGAGCGCCGCTCAGGGAACGCCGCTCAAACTGTGGCTTTAGAGGGCGTTAATGGCTGTGTGTGTGCATGCATGTGCACGCGTATGTATGTGTGCATGTGTGTGTTTCAAATATTTTAATGAAAAATTATGTACAGTTGTTCCAACCCTGAATATCTTGATGATATCTATCTGTATGTCTGACTCAGACATCTGCATGTGAGCTGTAGTGACGATTAAGGATAGACCTATATATTTATCGGTATAAATATCGGCCGATATTTGGGGTTTTTAAGTGTATCGGTATCGGCCGATCACGTTTGGTTTTGGCCGATACTCAAAATGTATTATTATTTTATGTTATTCAGGTTTTTTAAAAGCACTAAGACACTTTATTTTTGTATTACTTGATTTCTAGACATTACTTGATTGTTAGAGTGGGTGTTTAAATGTTACACGTTCTACCTCAATTTGATAATTGATTTTTTTTAACCCATATTGGCCTCAAATATCCGGTATCGAAAATCGGGTATCGTCCAAGGGTGGTGAAAAACAAATCGGTATCACATCGGCCATTAAAAAACCTGTATCGGTCGACCCCTAGTGACGATGCTACTGTATGGGGTGGACAGGAGGTTCACAACCCATCTGTCTCTCATTACACAGTAGAGGTTCACAACAGCAGCAGGCCAGGCCTCCATAATTAGTATGAAGGTAGCTTCCATTATGTGCTTGTCCAAACACCAGTCCCCACACTTCGCTATTTGTTTATGTTGGTGTCGAAACACCAGTCTCGACACTTTGCCGCCTGTTTATGTTGGTGTTAATCACGGTCATTTCTAGACAGTTGTGCCAGATGGCTTTCATAATTATGTTGTTCCATTCTACAGATGTTTTAGGGGCCATTTTGAGCCTTTGCCAGGATGAATAGGCAGAACATGAGACTGGATAAATGTGAAAATAAGTGCTTTCAGCGGCCACAGCCAAACATTTTGCCACAGGTGGGGTGAATCAAAGAATTAAGCTATTTGGTAACATTGTGTTTGTGGCATCACCGATTGTCTCTGCTGACGCCATCAGAGAAGTATGAAAAAAAAAACACGGCTCTTGATGGAATGCAAAACACAGGGCCGTATGAAAAATGAAAATAAACACAATACAAATGTCTATCATGCCTCATCTTGTTCACATGTGATACCTGAAACAAAACTAAATCCAGTCAAACTATACATAGCATTTCATTTTATTTTGCGAATATTTTGTTTGTGGCATAAACAGCCTTTTCTTTCT
>NC_085857.1:4188873-4191373 GCF_034702125.1 Engraulis encrasicolus | reverse complement strand
ATTCCAAAAGTCAAAACAAAGTGTGGAGAGGCAGCCTTTAGCTTCTATGCTTCAAAGCTTTGGAACCAGCTTCCAGATGACATAAAAAAATGCACCCACTATTGATAGCTTTAAATCTAGACTCAAGACAAAGCTGTTCTCAGATGCTTTCCCCTAGCTTAAATTACTTATTCTTATTATTTTTATTTTTTATTTAATTTGTTTCATTTTATTTTATTTTATTATTATTTTTACCTTATGTTTTATCTTAATGTTTTTAAATGCTTTTTGACTCTAATTCATTTCCTTCTTTCTTCCCTGTTTCCTTTCATTTACATTTGTTAACTTTGTGAAGCACATTGAGTTGCACCTGTGTATGAAATGCGCTATATAAATAAACTTGCCTTGCCTTGCCTTGCCTTACATGCAAAATGAGCAAAACAATTGACAGCAATGTTGCCATTTCTTGTAGACTCAAAAAGGATAGTGTTATATAGCCGATTCAAACTCTATCCATGGTCAAAGTTAATGTTCTGCACTGTGGTGAATATTAATTCAATCAAGGCGAATTATTGAAAAGGGGTTAACACAGCGGGGTAGTCTACTGTTTTGAAGTGGGTATACTGTATATTTGAGCATTTTTTGAAGTGGGTATACTGTATATATTTATTCTATTCTAAATAATGGATCAATCAATTTTAAGTGGGTATACTGAAGCCCCTAAAATTTAGAAGTGGGTATACTCCGCATACCTCTGCTCTACGTAGACCACACCACTGGGTTAACAGCGCACACACTGTATATGTATATTATATTATAAATACATTCAAGAGAGAAATGTTGTCCTGCGGGTCAACACAGAAATAGCTGTGGTGATTGACCATCTGCTAAATTCTAATAACATTGTAATTGATGTGATTTAGGTGATTGTCAAAGTGGGATCACTACAAAAGCAAACATTAGCATACAAAGCTGACCTCAGTGTCCAGCTAAAAAGGAAAAAAAGCTGAACCAAACATTTTTTCTTCCTTGCTAATGCTAACTTTTGAACCCATTGACCTGAAGTAGCCAGACACTATTATTACAAGAGTCAGAAATAGCAACACGACTGTGATCGCTCATTGATTAGGCTGAAGACGAATTATCTGCAATGCCATGTTTGAGTAAAAAGGTCACTCTCCAAATGTAAATTGCTAAGGAAGTGTTAGCAGAAGTGCTCTCTCAGCAGAATGAAAGGGCGGCCATTGCGGTCTTACACTAAGCAGCCTTAGCTTGCATAGTATACTGTGTGTGGTACATGAACTCTCTCTCTCTCTCTCTCTCTCTCTCTCTCTCTCTCTCTCTCTCTCTCTCTCTCTCTCTCTCTCTCTCTCTCTCTATCTCTCACTCTCTCTCTCTCTCTCTCTCTCTCTCTCTATCTCTCAAGCAAAGGTAACTTGCATGTCTTAATGCAACGTTTTAACTTTCAGTGAAGGTATCAATGCGTCAAAGTCGAAGTACTCAGAATGTGTTACTACGCCTTTCATTACAGTGTCATTTCTTTATCTAGGTAGGAAATCACCACGTTTTAACAACTTTTGGATAGGTTAACTAGTCGTGCAGGAATGTTTAAATAGTGAACACGTGGAACAATTTGGTCACTTCTAACTTAAGGCACCTCAAAGTTGAGCCAAGCTAATGCTAACGAGTTTGGACCAGTCACATTTCTGACTGGGGGCGCGTCCGAAGACGAGGCAGGTCGGAAGGAGCTCATCTCAGGTCAGAGAAGAACACACTTTATTGAAACACGGTGGACTGTTCCTTTGAGGTCTGGTGATGTTTGAGATGGCAGCACACCCTGCCTTCCCCTACAGACTGGCCTGCCTTTTGTGAGGAAAGAAAGCAGCAACGTCCAAGTGGTCCAGGTGTCTGGGTGGACATTAACTGATTTATGATGCATTTTACTCCCATCATCCAGCACAGGCCTGCCAACTTTGCCTTTTTCTTTACTTTTTCTTTCTGCCTGCTTTGGGTGGCAGTTCACTTAATGATATTGGCAGATCAATGTGAGGGAAACCAGGTTGCTCATTAATAAAATATGGATTTGTTTTCTCTTTATCCCAAATGATGCAGATTTGGATGTCAGATTACTTTAATACTGCCAACTCCTGGTCTGACATCTGACAATCTGGCATCACTGGGTGAGAGTGTAATGGAAATAGAGGGCCCTAATGTGGTACATTTTTGTGTCTGGACGTCGGTGTTGTCGGTTGCTATTATCAGTTCTCATCCAATAATAATTGAAATCCCTAATAGGTGTAAGGATATTGTATACCGTTGTGACTTCACTGTCATTAAGTATATTAGTACATTTTATTTCAGACAATAGCCATTCATTGTGTTATGAGTAAAAACAGTGTGCTAAGGGCCCAGGAAGGCTCTGTAAAAATGTGCTGAAACCCATCAACCATAGTAGCATATTTGGCATTGATGTAAAACTTGTTAGCATTGTTGTTGTGCAGCCTGTATGTGGTGAGGTGAC
>NC_085857.1:4178873-4181373 GCF_034702125.1 Engraulis encrasicolus | reverse complement strand
AGAAAATGATTTCAAGGCCCACTTGGAATACCTTTAGGGCCCACCAGTGGGCCCCGGCCCACAGTTTGAGAATCACTGGTCTACACAACATGTGGCCAGTGTTGTATCAAAAAGCTTTCAAAATAATGCTTTAGAAGCTCCCCAAATGCAACAGGTCCACCAGACCTGGGAGCACACCGTGGAATAGAAAGGTGGTGTGTGTGTGAGTGAGAGAGAGACAGACAGAGTGAGAGGTAGAGAGAGGGAGTGATGTAGAATACAAGACAGTGGCCGTTTCCCAATGTCTAGTGTGCGTCCTTCGAAGTGTAACAGCGTTCGTAATCTCTCACATCCTAGACTGTTTCATCCACCACAATCTTAAACTGTGTGGGCGCAGTAATTTGAAAGTCAGCATAAGGGAGGGAGGGAGGAATTGAAGCAGAGAGCAAGGCAGAGTTAGGCAGAGAGCAAAAAATAGAGGGAGTGTTTGTGTGTGTGTGTGTGTGTGTGTGTGTGTGTGTGTGTGTGTGGTGTGTGGTGTGTGTGTGTGTGTGTGTGTGTGTGTGTGTGTGTGTGTGTGTGTGTGTGTGTGTGTGTGTGTGTGTGTGTGAGAGAGAGAGAGAGAGAGAGAGAAGAGAGAACGTGAAAGAAAGAGAAAGAGACAGAGAGATAAGAAATAGAAAGTAAAAGAGAGTTGGCAGAGGTACTGCTAAAAGTTTCAGGCCTGCAGAAGAATACACTTTCAGCCATTTTACATTGTACCCCAAATGCCCACCTACCCATGTCTGCCAACTTCAGCATCAACAAGAATAGTATCCTTAACAAACCACCATTCTGGGTCCTGGGGGGTCCAAACTTGCATTTTTGCATTTTCCATGGAAGAAAGACCCTGCACTGGGATGGTGGCGGTGGTTGTCATTCTGCCATAAATGTGACTTGTCTGCCATCCATTTTACATCTTTCCCCAAATGGCCACCTACCCATGTCTGCCAACATCAGCATCAGCATGAGTAGTGTCCTTTAAGAACAAGCGGTGCTGTGTCCTGGGAGACATCCAAACGTTCATCCAGATTTATGTTTAAGTGTGTGTGTGTGTCAGTTTGGTCATTTTTGTTTGGTTGCCCTCGTGCACTGTTTATTTTGAAAATAAAATTGTGCAAACGTTTGAAACTTAATTGGCTGCAAAAATGACTGTACTTGGCCCATACTACAAAGTACATATTTAGTTTATTACTTAGTAAACTTTCATGAATACATCTAATTTGGCAATAGGCTGCCCAGTTTCAATGAGCAGCATATTTGCAGTACCTTTTTTGACCATTTCCTGCACAGTGTCCTTTAAGAACAAGCGGTGCTGTGTCCTGGGAGACATCCAAATGTTCCCCCCATTTTCTATGGAAGACAGAAGACAGTTCCTGTGCTTTGATGGTGGTGGTGCTGGCTCCTCAGAGTAATCCAAACTTTCCATTACTTGTTTACGAAGGAAGATCCTGTGTTTGTTTTTATGGTGGTGGTTGTCGTCTGGCAACTCTTGTGAGATTCAAAGAATGTGTGCCACTGCTTCTGTGAGTGGGTCTGAGTGTGAGTACATGAATATATATAAGTTTCTGTTTCTGTACCTGTGAGTTATACCAATTGTTATTAGGGGGATCATGTGTGTGTATGTTTCTCTATGAGCATACGTACTGTATGTGTGTGTTTAATGGAGCCATCGTTCCCAGCTGATCCATTCTAATTCCAACATGACTCCCAACTCTCTTTCAAATCTCACATAGATTCTGTAGTGAAAAAACTTAATTGTAATCTTAGGATGCTGTATCGCTCTAGTAACTGCTTCACAACACAGATCAGAACAAGAATTATGAAACAACTTTTATTTCCAATTATCGACTATGCTGATGTAGTATATCAGAATACCATTGACACCAATCTCAAGCCACTGATAGTTGCCTACAACAACATCTGTAGATTTGTGCTAAGGTGCCCTTTCAAAACACATCACTGCATCTTATACGACTCACTAGGTATTTCATCCCCTAAAGGATGCAGTTTCACTGGTTTCAGATCATTTTAAATGCCTACACCTTAACTACCCACACTACCTAAAACAGTATTTGATACCATATCAAACTAACATCAGGCTAAGACACACTGGACATCTTTCTCTCACTGTGCCGCACATCTCCAAAGAAAGCGGTAAACGCTCTTTTAAGTATAAAGCACCCAGTGATTGGAATAACCTACCTGGATCCGTAAGATCAGCCACATCTCTGTGGCAATTTAGGACATCTCTATCAATGTACTTGAACCAAAGCAACACTTGTAAATGCTTTAACTAATATGTTATCATTATCTTTTTTTTTTTTTTTTTTTTTTTTTTTACTAAGAAGTAATGCTTCAGCTTTGTCTGTGGTAACATGAAGCTTCGGGGTAGTATAATTCTTCAATGCCTCTCAGGAATTCTTGTTAGTGTCTCTGTTTTACTGTTTTGTTTTGCAACTATGTTTATTCGTTTTAAATA
>NC_085857.1:4138873-4168873 GCF_034702125.1 Engraulis encrasicolus | reverse complement strand
ACCCGGCAGGTCTTATACCTGGGCAAGGCAATTAAAGTTCTAACTAGCCATTGCCTCAGATCCTTACAAGTTATGAACTTTCTTGGAACTTTAAAATTAGGTTATTGATTTCTTTGCACACCCCTCTGCACTCTCTCTCTCTCTTTCACTCGCTCTCTCTCTCCTTTGTCTCTCCATTTTCGTCTCACATCAAAGTAAACACAGCTTTAGTTAGACTGTGTGTGCGTTCCAATATGCAACCTTGCATCCTCCACTTGGCTTGTGGCCTCGTACCAGGAAGTAATATGTCGTGATGGCATCACTAACAACAGCATTATATTTCAATAAACCGCAAAAGCTCAATTGTAAAGTCATTTTCTCATTTGCAAACCGGAAGGTGAATGAAGAATTGAACCCCAAAAATTGTTGTGGCTAGATTGACAGCAGGGAAATTTGATTGTTTTCTCCACGGAGGCGGGGCATCAGCAAAAGGTGAGGCCACAAGCCCAAGTGGAGGATGCAAGGTTGCATATTGGAATTCGGCCAGTGTGAGTTTTGCTGCTCATTCTGTTCTGAGTTTATGGTCACAGTGGCTTTTAAGGTAGAGACTGTGGTCGGTAGGCATTGCAGTTATTCTGGCCATTGCAAAACATGCTGCTTTCTTCCAAATGTGGTCTTGTCTAGCCTAGAAATCTAGACGCCCCTGGCGGCCACAAATTGAATTTGCTTCCTGGGGCAGTCTAGTGACTTGTGGTCGTTTTGCAAGGCTGAAAGTCGAAAGTCGACACAGCCAATCAAATCGCGACAAGCGAAACGGAGGCCAGGCTACCTGGTGACAACAGAATATCATACAAATTAGATGGTCAGATAACCAATCAAATGGGCGTATTGGTTTCTTGGCCAGGAGTTACGGAATATTTGGAGACTTATGTTTTTGCCAAGCTATACATCTCAGACAGAGACAGCATAGTAATTTACAAGAAACACAAACATTGGTCGCTGTTCTCTTGAAAATCGATGGCAGCTTGAGACAGTAATTGGTGTGTACATCACCATATGGGGATGGTTTCGTCGGAAACACTTTTCATACGAAAAATGCCTTTACATACCGTTTTCAGATATATATCAACTGCTGGCATTCCGTGATAAAAAACATTCTCACAGCGAGTTTATTTGAACAGCATTTTTTTCATTACGGTGTAGATTTTGAGACAGGCATACGACGGGCACCACGCACAAGACCTCATCCTACCTTGTGCCCCTTTAACCCATTGATGCCTGAAGCACCTGCAAAAAAATCCTGCTGAATGCCTAAGCCATTGTTGGGAAAGTTGCGCTCAGCCTATAAAAAACTTGATATCTTAGCCTCTGATGCACATAAAAACATCAGATGAATTTCATTCAAACCCTA
This sequence comes from Engraulis encrasicolus, assembly GCF_034702125.1. Lineage (NCBI taxonomy): Eukaryota > Metazoa > Chordata > Actinopteri > Clupeiformes > Engraulidae > Engraulis > Engraulis encrasicolus. The sequence goes on along the minus strand of NC_085857.1, from coordinate 4,167,483 downwards.
AGACCCTCATCTTGCATTAGAATGTATCATTCAGCTGTAACATACTCACATTTTTATTAAAAAACATAAAATCTCAAGAGTCTGAATGCAGCGTATATGTGTCTCCAGGCATCAAAGGATAAACAACATATACGAGTCATCAGGCTGAAATGGGTTAACGCAGCTAATGTGCACAATCATAAAACACTAAGTGGTCAAGACAGCCTGGATTCATGATGTCTGGCTGCAGGATCAGAGTTTACTCAGCCGTGCGCATACACACGCACCCACGCACGCACGCACGTACTCACACACACACACACACACACAGACACACACACACACACACACACACACACACCCCTTTTTGTCTTCGACACCCGACTTAGATTAGGCCCCATGTAATGTGACAGCAGTGCAAAGCATGACTACATATGAGGAGCATACCAAAGGATCAATACACACACACACAAACAGAAACACACAATCTCTATCCCCCCTCACTCTCTCTCTCTCTCGCTCTCTCTCTCTCACACACACACACACGCACACGCACACACACACACACACACACACACACACACACACACACACACACACACACACACACACACACACACACACACACACACACACACACACACACACATGTCATGTAATGTGTAATGTGTAATGTGACAGCCGTGCGAAACATGACTGCTGTTCACGTGAGGAGCATAGTGAATAGAGAAGGATCAATACCTCATACTTTGGTGAAAATGAGCTTTTCAGCGTGCCGGAGTAGAGAGGGATATAGGGATGAGGATGTAGACGAGAAGAGAGGATGAGATAGAGGTCTGGAATGAAGGGATGAGTGGTGTGGAATTGAGGGGAGATGATGAATGGAATACAGAGGTCTGGAATGGAGGGATGAGTGGTATGGAATTGAAGGATATGGAACAGAGGGAGATGATGAATGGAATACAGAGGTCTGGAATGGAGGGATGAGTGGTATGGAATTGAAGGATATGGAACAGAGGGAGATGATGAATGGAATGCAATAGTCTTGTTTAGGAGCAGCTTTGGACACTTGCTGTAGGAAAGACGCTTATGTGTAGATAAGAGAGATGATGCAGACAAGATGAAGCAGACACTTCTATAGGAAGGTGTCCTTGTTTCCACATTTTTCTTGATTTCTACATCGAATATTCACAAAAAGTTCAGTTACATCATGATAAGAGAATAAAAGAGTTCTCTATTAAATACTACGTATACAAAATAAGGAGGAAAAGAGAGAGATATGGGAGAGGTGATAAACAAAGTTTGGAAAGGATTGGGGGGTGGGGTGGGGGGTAGAATGGGAGGGAAAGAAGTGAAGGATATAGAGAAAGAGAAGGATATAGAGAAAGAGAAGGACATAGAGAAAGATAAGGAGAGAGAGACAGTGGGAGAGTGTGACGTGTTTAATCACATCTTTGCCCCGGTGCAGATGGTACAGATAGGAGACTGAACCCCCTCAGACTCCTAATCACGGAGCCTCACGCTCACGCTCTGCTCTGCTCTGCTTGCAGGGCCAACGCCTCACTTCGCCAGCGGGAGAGACGGAATAAGTGACAGCTCGGAAACTCAATCCACTTTTTCCTGCAGACACACAATCACACCCACACCCACACCCACACACACACAAACACACACAGAGCAGCGGGTGAAAGCTAAACTTTTCTATCCCTCTCTGTTTTTCTCTCTCTCAGAACTGAACATGGTAACCTTGACAGCCACCCACCATGCATGCAGAATCAAAGATCCCCAGAGGAACATTATAAATCCCTTGTGATATCAAAATCTGTGTTGCTAATTAACGTGCCATATGCATACAGGCTCGGAGCATTCGGTGCTCTTTAATCTCCCTCAGTGACATAAGACTATGGGTCAAAGACGTCTTTGTCATTCAGTGTTACAGACACCTTCCGCTGACTGTAACTGCAAAAAACATGATTTTTAAATTGTTCCAAGTGAATGGATGACAGCCGAGGCTTTCATGAATTCCCTGTAACAATAAATAAATAAAAAGAGTCATGTTTTTACAGTTACAGTCAGCAGTAGGCATCTGTTACACTGAATGACAATGCCATTTTGCACGTCTTTAACCCCTATGCAGAATAAGAGTGTGCTCTATTATGTTCACCTTCCTAAAATACAGATCAGTACAATGAGGTTATTGTAACCTGTATTTATCCATCTGTCCCTCTTCTCGTCTTTTCTTCCTTTCTTTCTTTCTTTCTTTCTTTCTTTCTAACGGCGCATTTTGCATTTTCAGTTGCTTTTAATGACTCAGCTGAAAGTATTTATTTCACAAAGCACGACCCAAAACACCCACGAGGTGTGAAAGTCAGGTAGGTTTCTGGCCTCTCTGAGCAAATATATAACTGAACGAATTAAATAAATAAATGAATGAACAAACACCATCAACAATGAAAGCCCTTAGCAAACATGGCAGGCTAAACAAGGTTGTTCACTTAAACAGTGGGGATTCGTGGCAGCTATCATGGGTGGTAATATACCAGTACTGACACACAGCCGTACCTTTCAGACTTCCCTTAAACTGAGAGCTTTCTAACACATGGAATGTGGTGAGAGGTTGAATTGTAAGCCAAATGTTTTTTTTTTTTTCTTTAAAGGAACAGTCCACCTCATTCCAGGAAGTTGTTTACAGTAGTTCCGCCCTGGTAAAATGTGAGAATGCATAAGATTTTTTTGCCAATTGTTTGCATTCCCTAGTTTAACAGAATAGCCATCATCAATGTACTTATAAACCTGCTTACAATTAATGTAAAATTCACCTGAGTTCAAAATGCCTAGATTTCTGTCTGTCCAGTGATCACGTGGCTTGATGCTAATGGTTATCTGTCTTTATATCAGGGTTTGACACTGGCACCTGCCAAATGCTGGTTAAACTTGGCTTTGGCTAGTAATACTTTCAGTGTTACTAGCCAATTTGGATGGCAGCTGGTTCATTGGTATGACATACACATCTTGTTGTTTGCCCCTTGTGTATTAATTGTATATATTTGAGTTCAAGAAAAGCTGAGCTTGATTTCTATTTGCTTGATATACTTCCTTGTAGAAATCATCTTGCTTTGGCACCACATCTTCTGAAGTTAGATGTACATCATCACGATAAAGGAAAAAAAACTGGCTAGTGGAATATCTGAATGGCTAGGGACTCAGGAAACCCACTAGCCAGAGTGGCTGGTGGGTGAAAAGTTAATGTCAAGCCCTGCTTTACAGGTGTCTCTTACTCTGCCTGTGTGAGTACCAACCCACCCCAGTGGAATATTTCAGAAGAAAGTCAGAAAGTTTGTAAGGGGACAGCAAGTCCTTAAAAGTGAACATCCTTAACTACGAAAGAGAGTGAGAGCGGCGAGATGAGAATATATAACGAGTGAAAAGAATTAAGCATTCTAATAAAAATTGTAGAAGCCTAATATTCTAATAAAATATGTAAACGTTGGCCTTAATGGCAGTATGATTATGGCTGTCCAAATGGAAGGACATGGTCTTGGAGAGGGAGAGGGAGGGAGAGAGAGAGAGAGAGAGAGAGAGAGAGAGAGAGAGAGAGAGAGAGAGAGAGAGAGAGAGAGAGAGAGAGAGAGAGAGAGAGAGAGAGAGAGAGAGAGAGAGAGAGCAGAAAGTTCCATAACAGAGAGAGCTTGAAATTAGATGAGAAACTAAAAAGTCCCTCCACTCCACCCCACTCCACTCCACGAGATGACAAGGAGGAAAAGGACAGAGGGGCTACAGCAGAGTACTCCTTCCCAGACGGCCTTGTATTGGTCTACACAGCATGTTAAGCATTTGTAGTAGTAGCATTTTGTAATATTTATTTTTCTTCAAAATGCTACTATTACTATGTCACAACGCTATAAAGGACTTTTAGAAAAAGCACAACACATACCTCCTCTTATTGTATGTTCTCTACAAGTCTTCTGTTGTCCAGTCTTGCACTTTAAATGTCTGTATGAGCACTGTCTATGTCCATACTGTCTTGTGTCCATGTATGAGTATTGTCTATGTCTATACTGTCTATGTCCTTACCTAGATTAGTCTATGTCTGCATGGGAAAGCAAGAAATGTAATTTCAAATTCTTTGTATGACCAGTGCATGTAAAGAAATTGACAATAAAACCCACTTGACTTGAGTATTTTTAGCAAGAGGATTGTTAAGCAACCTTCTGATGGGGTTGCATTAAGTTAGAATACATACATGCATAACAAGAAATTCAGTTCAGTGCAGACCTATGCCAAGCTGTTTGACAGAACATTTGACAATGTTACACCCTAATTTTATGTATTTCTGCTTTGCCTTTATGGAGTTTGAACTTTTTGAGGTAGCCTGCTGACGGACAGAAAAACAAACCGAAAACATAACCCCTTTGGCGGAGGTAAATACTGTATACACACTTGCATACTGTTCGTCAACACAGAAACACAGGCACATGCGCAAAGGCACAGGCACACACACACAGACACACACACAGACACACAGACAGACACACACACGCACGCACACGCACACGCACACGCACACACAGTATGGGCATGGATGCAGACAGAGACAGGAAAAAGTGCAATAAAATCCACCAATTAAAATTAAGTGCAATAAACTCAACCAAAAATAAAAACACCAACAATACAGTATTTCTTCCACAAGTCTTAATGAGAACAAATGGCCGATGGCTACAGAGATGGAGAGACGGCTTCACAATCGAAGACAGAGGCAAGCTGGATATCTGCAGACATGGCCAGTCAGACAAAGGCCTAACTCTCTTTCTTCTGGAGGCAGGTACGCATTCTTTTTCACCAAAGGCAATTTCTTTGCTAAGGACTTTCTTTATTGCCAAGATATTTGACAACAGTGTCTATGGCGTTGGAGATAAAAATCAGATAAACAGCTGGGGGGGAGGGGGGGGGGGCAGAAGGAGAAGGCGAGAAAACATAGTAAAAGTGAATGAATGAGAGTGAGTGAATGAATGAAAGGAAAATACAATGCATTTAGTCTGTCACAAGAGATAGTAGAAGAGAAAGACGAGGTGAGTTTGAAGCAAGGGAGAGAGAGAGAGAGAGAGAGAGAGAGAGAGAGTTTGTGAGGAAAAAGGTTAACAAGAAATGGAGGGAGCAAGGTAGGGAGAGCAAATGTGAGTAAAAGAACAAAGGAGAGTGAATGAGTGAAAGATAACTGGAATGTGAGAGATGGAGTTCAATACAATGGAAAGAAAGGAAGGGGGGAAAGTAGTAAAAGAGAGATGAAGAGAGAGCAAGGGAGGGAGGGAAAGATGAAAAACGAGAGAGGCCAAAGGTGAGATGAGAAATGGTGTGATAGCAGCGTTCAGTAACGGTATAACACACACACACACACACACAGGCACACACACACACACACACAGGTGACATGAGAAATGGTCTGATAAGAGTGTTCAGTGGGTATATTTTCATGAAGACTACAGGCTGCCGTGAACCTTTTCAACCCATTACACTGACCTCAGACCACCCATGTCATAGAGAAGAGCAGAGAGAGAAAAGGGTAGAAAAAGAGATACAATAGAAAAATGACAAAGACAAATGTGCAGAAAATAAGAGAAAAGCTTTTCATCGATTTTCTTCTATACAAATGCTACCACAGCTACAGACATGCATATCCATGTGCAAATAGAGAAACAGTCATTCACATCTAGATTATAAAATGTTAAAATGTTATGGTTGTAAATGTATAATTGGTTAAAAATGTATATACATTTTCATCCGAATTATAAAACATTAAAATTTCCATTTGAGCTTGTACAAGCCCTTTGAACCTGTCGCAGAACCGCATCTAATTTGCATAATATTCGCTCAAATCCAACTTCAAACTGTTGCTCAAATAGCTGTAATCGCTCTAATCTAGTCTAATCTCTAATCTCTAATCTAGTCACCCGAAGTGCTTTTGTCTCTTCTCTCGCCCGTGACTCCATGCAAAGTCAATTACTTCCGTCGCTGGACTAGCGCTTGGTCTATTTGCGCCTTACTACAGTATACATGAGTTAGCTACTTCTACAGTTCGTACTCATGACAGTAGCTAAACGGATAGCTACTTCGCTTTCAAGAAACACACCCCTGGATCAAATCCCAGCCCTACCTGCTGCCACAAATAGTTTCAGAAGTTGTAAAAGGAAAAAGTGTCGTTGCAATCTAACTTACTTTTATTTTTTTCCAACTTATATTAAAGGGGCACAAGGTAGGATGACGTCGTTTGCGCGGTGCCCGTGGCATGCCTGTCTTGAAATCTACACCGTAATGAAAAAATGCTGTTCAAATAAACTCACTGAAAGAATGTATTTCATCACGGCATGCCAGCTGTTGATACAAATCTGAATACGGTATGTAAAGTGATTTTTCATATGAAAACTGTTTCCCACGACACTTCTTCGTACGGCTAATTCAAAAAGTTGCATTTGGGGTTTTCTGACAGCGGACCATGGAAGTGGTCGCGAGAGTTATCGTTCACTTACTAATGATTCACACAGCAGTCGGCTGACTCGGGACAGTGATTAATGAAACTTTTAATCAAATCTGGAGTCCCTTTAAACTCACTCCTATGGACTGGAGGCCACTGGCCGCCAAGCAGTGCGGTAAGTTTGTCTGTTTGGTCCAAGGGGAGTTGCGGGCCGCCAAGCAGTGCGGTAAGTTTGTCTGTTTGGTCCAAGGGGAGTTGCCAACTAAAGTCTCATTTCTCAAGGTCATGAGTCCTACAAAGATTACATTAACTACATTACACTTAGCTGACGCTTTTTTATACAAAGGGACTTACACTTATATAGGAACAGGGTATTGGTTAGAGACCCTGGAGCAATGAGGGGTTAAGTGCCTTGCTCAAGGACACTTCAGTCATGGGTGAAGGTGCTGGTAAATATGGGATTTGAACCCACAACCCTTTGAATTAAATTATATAATATCAGTGGGGCAGCAATTGCTTTGGCCCGACTGCCGGGACGCCGAGTTCACCCTCTGCCAACAGAATGGGAGCCGGTGGACTCGGGAGGAGTTTGACTCTGAATGTCAAACCGTATCCAAACAGTACAATCTACATAAGCAGGAGAGATCTGGATTTGTTTTAATATTGTGAAAATGTTCAATGTGAATATATGATCACATCTGAACATGTTCAATTAAAATTTGAAGCCCACCACATGTCTTTTAAAAATAATGGGGCAAGGACAATTAACTGATGGATGTGTTGATGAAGAGTGTCGCCAATGTATAGTCCCTTTGTTGTAGAAGTATAAAGTATAGGTAGGCCTACTTGGGATAGATTACAGGAAGTAGTTTTGTCACAATGATGTGCCATGATGCGTACAAATCTCTCTGTGATTGATTGATTGATTGATTGATTGATTGATTGATTGATTGATTGATTGATTGATTGATTGATTGATTGATTGTGTTTATTGACATTGTACAAAGCATTAAAAAATGTATACAAATAAATAAGTCAATAAATATGTATTGAAAACCTTGTACAACACGACACTTGTACAACACAAAAAATCTTGGGAGCTTGTTTCCATTGTGTTCCTTGAAATGTGTGTGTGGGGGTGAAATGTTTCTGGGTGTGAGTGTGTGTGTGTGTGTCTATGCAGTTACATCAGTCTTCAAAAAGTCTCCTACGGTATGGGAGAAGGAGAGTGTCAAAGCAGGCGAGGCAGTGAGAGAGATAAGAAGTTTTGGCTGGAGGCCGTCCATATATCATCCAGCTCCAATGACCTATATAAAATGTGAATGATGGTTATAGAGAAATTCATTAATTGCTAATTGGCACCATATCAGGAAAGCGAAAGGAGATAACTGGTTTAATAATTACACTTGCATGGGAGGAGAAAAAGGCCTTTGGTGAGCACCTTGTGTGCATCACATTACAGTATGCCACAGAAGTGAAAACACCCCTCACATCTTTCTTTTCATCGTCTTTTCGTCTTTTCATAGAACAACATTAAAGAAATTTCACTTCGACACAATGATTAGTGTCCTGTTAACATCATATATAACCACTTAAGTTTGTTGTTCACTCACAAAAAAATCAAGATACAGCCATTAACGTTTTACAACATGTTGTAAAAGTGAGTACACCCCAGGTTAAAATCCTGTAGGGAGTCTCTGAGAAGGGGCACAGTACACGTCTCCTCCCACGGTGGAGGAGGAACAATGGTTGATGAGGTCGGTCTACTCACGGTCAACTGCGGGCAAGTTTGCTGGATATGGTTGGTGTGCGCGTGCGTACGTGCGTGCGTGTGTGTGTGATGTGTTTTCCAGCCAGGCAAATTGGACAGACAAGGGGGCCAGTGGATGGATCACTCGCCACTAGAGATTTACAGCGTCTCCCAGCAACACACACGGCTCATTTCCCAAAGAGGTCAGGGGGGGGAGAGACAGCGTTGGAAAATGCTGAATTATCGTACCAAAACCTCAAAATTATCATTTTGGGGGGCTTTTGGGGAGGAAATTATTGTACAAGAACCAAATGGTTGTTTCAAGGCAACTAAATGAATTGAATGAAAACTCTGAAATTATCGTACATCATGTTTTTATGATCGTACAGAGGACAAAATGGACAAAATGATGGTTCAAATACGATAATTATTGTACATCTGGCAACACTGTTGAGAGAGATGTGTTCCACTCCAGATGAGTGGGAGAAAAAGATGCCATGTTGTCCACATACCCATGTGTCACACCCAGTGATTGGATACTCTTTATTAGTCACACCCAGTGATTGGATGCTCTTTATTAGTCACACCCAGTGATTGGATATTCCGTAGAGTTCACCAAAGAGTATCCAATCACTGGGCGTGACTAATTAGGCTGATACACTTGGAAGTAGGGCTGGGCAATATGGGGGAAAAAAGCTATATCACGATTTGGATTACTTTATATCACGATAAAGATATATATCACAATATAGCACAATTTCATACATTTTCAGTTATTCTCTTCATTTGCTCTTTGTTTTTTCATGTCACAAAACAACCTTTCTTTAAAATGGATCTTTTTATCCTTATTTTTTACAGTTACATGAACTTATAGTGTGTATTGTGACAACATGAAATGCAATTAAATGATATTCAATTTTATAAAATTGATAAAATTACTATCACGATATAACCTATATAGGAGAAAGGTCACGATATACACTTTTATATCACGATAACGATAAATATCGTCATATTGCCCAGCCCTACTTGGAAGCGCACTACACTAGATTTTGAGAAGGGCCCACAGAGTAGGCTACATACCACATGAGTAAACGAGTGATAGCAAGCAGTGGATAGAGGAGAAGAAGAGAGAGCAGAAAATGGAGTGATAAAGAGAGGGAGAGGAGGAGTGGGAGTGTTAACCAGAAGGATGGACAGCTAGCAAGTGAACTGAAACCATGTAGCCCCTTGATGCACGCAGTGCCTCCTGTGGCATGCTGTAATAGTCATAGAATAGTTAACCCTACCATAGTACTACACTAGGCGACTATGACATAACACAGGGCCTTTAGTAATGCACTATGACTTGGTCATTGCCATTCTGGTAACAGCAAATTAATAACGGTGTCTTAACAAGTGAAGTTAAATGCCAGCTAAAACTAGACTTCAAACCAACCGTGTATCTGCCATGTCACAGAATTAATAGATCTATATGAAAAGTCTTGGTCAGTGCTCCTTATTCCTCTTTCTTTTTCTCTCTCTTCTTATCTGTGTTCTTCCGTCTCTCTCTCCCTCTCTCTTTGCTTTGAAAAACAGTAGGATGTACAGTATGTTGATGTGTGTGTGTGTGTGTGTGTGTGTGTGTGTGTGTGTGTGTGTGTGTGTGTGTGTGTGTGTGTGTGTGTGTGTGTGTGTGTGTGTGTGTGTGTGTGTGTGTGTTTGTCTGTGTGTGTGTGTGTGTTTGTCTGTCTGTGTGTTTGAGTGTGTGTGTGTGTGTGTGTGTGTGTGTGTGTGTGTGTGTGTGTGTGTGTGTGTGTGTGTTGTGTGTGTGTGTGTGTGGCTGTGTGTGTGTGTGTGTGTGTGTGTGTGGATGTGTGTGTGGATGTGTGTGTGTGTGTGTGTGTGTGTGTGTGTGTGTGTGTGTGTGTGTCTGTGTGTCTGTGTGTGTGTGTGTGTGTTTCACTGAAAATGTGGATTGTTCCTGTTCCAAAAGGAGGCCTATGGGGTGCTTTTGGCTGAAATAGGAACCCAACCCTTTGAAGTGTGTGTGTGCGTGTGTGCGTGCGTGTGTGTGTTTGAGAGCATCCCTGCGTGCAAGTGTGAGTGCTTTCACATGAGAAACAAGAAAAGTAAATGAAAGCAGTCAGCTTCGCTCAGTGCAGTTGTGTGGTTGCCAGAGTTGTCTCTCAGTGCAGTTTTGTGGTTGCCAGAGTTGTCTGCCACAATTGCCGTTTCAATTAGGATACAACAATAAGTTGTTGGCAATGAGTTGTGGTGCATGTGAGCAAGGTGATGCTTCTCACGGCGAAGCCTTGCCTGCCAGGAAACCAAGTACAGAAAAACACTGTATCTCAAATGGCACATTTGTGCACTTCAAGCACTATGTTTCACTGCCTAGTGCACACTGACTAACTACACAATGAAACACAACATAGCAATCCTCCTTTTGACAGTTTCACCCAGTATCTGTAGTTTGCATGTTTTTTTTACCCTCTCTCTCTCTCTTCCTCCATCTTTCGCTCTCCCTTCCTTCCTGTCTTTCCTTCCTCTCCTTCTTCACTTATATAGTTATCCTCCAGTCCTGGAGTCTCATCCAGTGAAGTTATTTTTCTTCCTCCAACAGTTTTTGCCTGCGGAGGCAGTTCTATACGTAATCACCCATTTCATGAATACTGCAAAGTGCAGGGTGAATAATTTAAGCAGTGTGTGCATGCCACGTTGCCTGACACGGATATCAAAACCATGATTGTCCTCAACCACGAAAGAGAGAGAGGAAAGAGGAAATTTGACACCGTGATCTTCATCATCCATGAAAAAGAGCTTGAACTGAGGTAAATCTTGTGTGCGTGTGTGTGTGTGTGTGTGTGTGTGTGTGTGTGTGTGTGTGTGTGTGTGTGTGTGTGTGTGTGTGTGTGTGTGTGTCTGTGTGTGTGTGTGTGTGTGTGTGTGTGTTTGCGTGTGTGTGTGTACGCTTGTGTGTCTGTGTGTGTCTGTATGTGTGTGTCTCTCTCTCTCTGTGTGTGTGTGTGTGTGTGTGTGTGTGTGTGTGTGTGTGTGTGTGTGTGTGTGTGGTGTGTGTGTGTGTGTGTGTGTGTGTGTGTGTGTGTGTGTGTGTGTGTGTGTGTGTGTGTGTCTGTGTCTGCGTCTGTGTCTGTCTACGTGTGTGTGTCTGTGTCTGTGTCTGTGTACGTGTGTGTGTGGGTGTGTGTGGGTGTTCCTCCTTCATGTGTCTGTGTCTGTGTCTGTGTCTGTGTGTGTGTGCGCGTGCATGTGTGCATGTGTGCGTGTCTGTGTCTGTGTGTTCCTCCATGTGTCTTTCCTCTTTTTTTCTTACCTGCTGGTAAGTAGTCAGGGTAGTTATGGGCCAAAATGTCAGGCATTTTTGATAAAAATAAACATCAACACTTCATGTCTAATGAGGCAGGCCCTCTCATGGTCCAAAATCAAAATAATTTTATATCTGTTCATTTCACACCTTGGAGGATGGGAATCACAGCAAGTTGCACCAAAATAACAAAAACAGGTCTAATATTACGGATATAAAGTTATTATTATAATATTAAGTTCTTTAATTGATTGGCATCCTACACAAAGAATCTGAGTTTCCTGTCAAAGGAAGAAGAGCAGCACAAAAGAAGAATGTAAATAAATGTAAATGAAATAAAACATTAAATGAAATAAAAGATAACTGACATGGTCTGAGTATGATGTCTGCTAATGACCTCATTATTTTGTTGTTGATCAATCCGAAATACTTCCCATATGAACAAACTGAAACGGAACTCCCTATTTTTGCTGTAGTTTCGGAAAAGCTCAAATTATCCGCCAGCTGGTCTCTTAATGTTAATTGTTAGCTTGGAGGTCAAATTTCCACTGCTACTCAGAGAACAGTTGAAAGTACAGGAGAAAGGTAAAAGTCAATCATTTAACTCAAGGGGAGTAACACTAAGCTTATTTCCAAAAATGGGACAGTATCACTTTAATGAAAGAGAAAGAGGGAGTGACAGGTTTAATATTCGCCAAACTGGTGAGTTATTCAGGCCCTTCTATCCACCTGCTGTTGATCCTGAGCCCTTGTGGCAGCAGGTCCAGCTCCTTAACTGCTACTTCATGACTATTTTATGAGGTTAGACTGGGGAACAAAGGTAGACACCTTAAAGATTTTATTTAGGATTTAAACATCCATTGTACCCTGACTATCTTACAACTGCAATACCGTGTGTAAAGTATGAACTCTCGCCTTATTGTAAGGTTGTAACCTCACAAGATTTCATGAAGCATTCACAATACCGTATCACCTTTTCAAGACCATATAAGACTTTGACATTGTTGTGCCAAGACTTTGCATTGATTCCACAATGCTTTTATGTGAAGCTCACTGAACTGCCAACATGTGTTATGAAGTACAAATTAACTTGGCTTGTCACACTCTCTCCTGAAGACCTCATCAGGCTCTGACAACAGCTTCATAATATCTCTAACCAATGTATGCTTTTATACACTTTTCCCACAGCAAGTTTACAAGTCCAGCCTTGAATGATGTGCTGCATCTGTTTCCCAGCTAAAGCTGGGCTAACACTGTGCGACTTTTTGTCCAACTTTGCCACGATGTGTCACTCGCACAAGTTTTTGAGAGTCGGGTCGATTTCTTGCTCAATTGCTGGTCAATCGTGAGTTCATCTCGTGTAGTGTACACCAACATGATCTCCAAAAATTCCGTGCTCCTGGACACGGATGTTAAGGACACAAAATCCGTGTCCAGGAGCACGGATTTTGCCAAAATTCCGTGCTCCTGGACACGGAATTGTTTTCCGTGCTCCTGGACACGGAATTGTTTTCCGTGATGGACACACAGAAGTGCTCTCTTTATACTCCCACAGCTCTATGTTTCCACAGTCTTTGACCTCAGTCAAATATTTTTTCTCAAAAAAAAACATTTCTAACTGACAGGTTAGGGTTAGGGATTGTTTTGGTCTGGGCACAGCTAGTATTCTTTCATTCATTATATGAATTTGATAGCCTATCAACCAACTGGAAAAGGTATTTCTCAAAAATATGTCTTTAATGACAGGTTAAGGTTAGGGAATGTTTTGGTCAGGGCACAACTTAAATGTCTATAACATTGTTTTGTTTAGGATTAGCATTTGGTATGCATTTTCTAATGATAGAGTTAACACAGTGCTGTGAGTATATGGAAAATAATTCCGTGTCCAGGAGCACAGAAAACAATTCCGTGTCCAGGAGCACGGAATTTTGGCAAAATCTGTGCTCCTGGACACGGATTTTGTGTCCTTAACATCCGTGTCCAGGAGCACAGAATTTTTGGAGATCAGGCTGTGTACACGGGGTAACGACAAGCGATTTCACCTCACGGTCGCGCAATCGTAGGGTCAGAAGAAAATCAAAACTGTTTGAAATCCTGGTCGCGCCTTGTGCGAATATCGCACAGTTAAAGCAGTGCTACGACCCAATTTGACACTACACATGCACAAATTAATAGGTCCATGCGATTCGCTCTCACGCACGTCCTCATCTTCACCTCAGGTGCGCAGGTTCCCTCCTCTGTAGACCCGGGAAACATGCCCGTCTTGTTGCACAGTAGGAGCATTCGGCTCGCATCCGACTGTCAGCTCGTATAGTGTGACTATGTGAGTCGTGAGATGTGAACTTTTACATCGTGAAATTCCCTTGTGCAGTGTAAGCAGGAGCTTAATACTCACGAGTGAACATATCGCACAGCCTTTAGCCTGTCCTGTCCAAGACCCCAGACACTTGATGAGCAAGCACAACCACCCCTCTACATCGCTATCACGAATCACTTTCTGCTTGTGCACATTTACATGTTTTAATTAATTCATCTTTTTTATGATGATAATAAGACATCTGAAATATTACAGCTGGCACCCTCCATTCAAACAATGACCCCCGTAGGTGATGTATTCCCCATTCAAAAGTCTTTATGAGCTGCCATTTCCCCTGCGCTACAATGGCCTGTTATGACTCCCCATCCATCTCAGCAGGCACCTCTTAAAAAGCTTTTTACCCCCCCATGACACTCACTCCAAACACATTTTAATATCACACAGATGGATAAGGGAAATGTATTGGCCATAATTGCCAATATTTCAATGGGAGAATCCACACAACTTGCGTGTGTGTGTGTGTGTGTGTCTGTGTGTGTGTGAGAGAGAGAGAGCATTTTAACATTCAACAGGAAGCACAAATATACACTCGTCCCCTTGAGTTGATGTGTGTGTGTGGGCGTATGTGCGCGCGTGTGTGCATGCACGTGTGTCTGCGTCTGTATGTGTGTGTGTAACTCGAATCTGAATCTGAGCCTCTGTTACCAATGATTCCCAGGGAGGATTTCATCATGATGTTTCCCGGGTAACAACACCAACTACGCCCACAATGCAATTCTTCAGCCTTACATCTCTCTCCCTGATGCTGTGCCCATATCATCACTCTGGATGAAGTCAAAGTAGGGAATCTTAATGTAATCAGCTGAATATATAAACAAACACATTCATATGCCTACTGTAGGTAAGTAGGACTTGATGGGGCAAGCCCATGTAATTATATCCACGATGTGTGAACATACAAAATAAACAAACAAGGCAAACTACAAACCCCAACTCCGATGAAGTTGGGACGTTTGGTAAACAGTGAATAAAATTAAAATGCTATCATTTTCAAAACATTCAATCTATTCATTATATGGTGAATAGTGAAAAGACAACATATTAAGTGTTAAAACCGAGAAAAAAGATTGTTTTGGGGGACATATGTACTCATTTCTATTTTGATAAATCCAACACGTCTCAAAAGAGTTGGGACGGGGACAATAAATGGCAGCAAATGTCGAGGAAGACTAAAATCAAAACAAAAGACAACACTTAACAGTTAAATACATTAACCGATGAGATGATTTTATATAAAAAACAGTGTTAATTCCTATCTTGGACATGATTTCACCAGCTTAAATGGTGGGTGTATTCCTTGTCATGTTTTGCAATGTTTTCCTTTCTGTAGTGCTTATAGTGTGACAGGTCTTGACCAAAAACCCACCATTTTATCACCTGCTGGTCCTTATGATGGAGCCAAACTGTTAAAACATAGTAGAGAATGCAATTTGACCTTACTATGTGGCAGTAATCGAAGATCTCCCTTCAAAATATAATGCATGAGTGGCTTTTCATGCTGTTTAAAACCCATTTATACCATTCAGCACTGTATTTAACTCTACAGATGAGTGAGAACATCTTAACCAATGCACTACTGCACCCGCATGCCATCATGGAGGCTGACTTTTGAAGCTAGCACTAACACAAGTTGGATGGTCCATTTTCACTGTAGCACAGGATGTGCAATGCTCTATTATTGTCAAAAAGAATGGACTTCTACAACTTCTGCTGACTTCTGTAAGCAAAGGACAGTTTCCCATGTCTTCTGGGTCTATTTCAAGTGAGCTCAGGTGCTTAGGAGAATGTTACACCCCTGTATCATTTTCATGCATTAAGCATTCTTAATATGGTCAATTTTCAATAGCTCTAATTCGTGCTAGAGTGAGACTACAGCCAATATATATTTCATGATGTCATGAACCTATACAATGATTTTATTAACAAAAATATGTCTTATATACACTCAATCGTGCTAAATCAAAGGGAATTCAAAAATGTATGTAATAACTATGGTAATTATTCCCTTTGCATCTTTAATTCTGAGTGACTCAGCCTCTCTGTGATGATCTTATACCTGGACACCTATATTGTCCGTCAGTACAATTCATTTTGAAATGTTCTTCTTTGTTGTTTTATCTTATTTGGATGTTTACTAAATTTCACTGATCCCCGTCCCAACTCTTTTGATACGTGTTGGATTTATCAAATTAGAAATGAGTACATATGTCCCCCAAAACAATATTTTTTCTCGGTTTTAACACTTAATATGTTGTCTTTTCACTATTCTCCATCTAATGAATAGATTGAATGTTTTGAAAATGATAGCATTTTTATTTTATTCACTGTTTACCAAACGTCCCAACTTCATCGGAGTTGGGGTTTGTATGTCAAGATACATTAGTCTATCATAAGTACGTAGGTACGTAGGTACGTAGCTGCCTTGATGGGTCATTTTTTTTTTTACAAAACTTAAACTTTAAAAACGAACCCTTCTTTGCATCTGCACTTGTTGTTCTGCATATCTCCTGTGCACATTGTATCTGTTAGTGATGTTGGCTAAGATTGTACAGTAGGCGTATGAATGCTCGTTTGAAAGTCGCTTTGGTTTTAAAGCGTCTTCCAAATGTAATGTAATGTAAGGTAATGTAATGTAATGTAGTGGGTTAAATATCAATATCCACGATGTGTGAACAGACACTATACCGTACAAATAAGGTGAGGTGAAGGTGAATAGGATGAATATACAAAAAAACGGTGTGTGTGTGTGTGTGTGTGTGTGTGTGTGTGTGTGTGTGTGTGTGTGTGTGTGTGTGTGTGTGTGTGTGTGTGTGTGTGTGTGTGTGTGTGTGTGTGCGCGCGCGCATGTGTGTGTGTGTGTGTGACAACAGTTGACAGTTTCTGGGCTTAAAGATATACACAGCCCAAATGGAAGCTGTGATTTAGTGTTTCACTTTAAGGCCTTTTATAAAGCTGTAGATTGTGTATCCAACATCTAAGCCAATTCCCTGTTTCTTGCTAATAAATCCAGCGTCCAACAAGGGTGACCATGCAGCCATGAATACGCATGACTGACTCAATTACTCAACAAAGTCATGAGAGAGAGAGAGAGAGAGAAAGAGAGAGAGAAAGAGAGAGAGAGAGAGAGAGAGAGAGAGAGAGAGAGAGAGAGAGAGAGAGAGCAAAACATATCAATATCCCTTCACAAAATATCAGACATGATGTCCCGATGTCCGCAGACATCAGCTAACGATTAGAGACGAGTTCTATTTTGTCACAGCCGCCCATTGACTATCCATGATGCTCGTGTGAAATTGGGTTTGGGTGTCAGAATTGTGTCGTAAGCGAAAGTGCTCCGTTAGTGCTCTCGGAACCAATGTGCGGAGGTAGTTAAATGTCGGATCAGTGCAAATGACCAGAGCGAGTGAGCAAGTGAGTGAGAGGTCTGCAGCAGTGCAGCATTACCTAATGACTGGGCCTGGATGTTACATGATGTAGCAACTCTTGACTATCGTCACTGGGCCCTTATGTGCAGTGCTGTGAAAAACAGGTTTAACAAATGCCCATGATGAATTGAAAATCCCTGTCTGCTCTATTTGAGTATATGAACAGGCAGTGGCAAAGGTCAAGTTGAACACCCTCCATTATGTGAATGTATTATGCTGGTAATAGTCAGTTAGATGCAGAGAAAGGGGAGATGGAAGAAGAGGAGAGAGTGTGGGGGTGACATAAGAGAAGGAGTAGCAAAAAATTGTGTGGAATCTGAAGATGTCATTGTATCTCTGCACATCATTACTATCATTATCTTTTCAGTCTAGCCACCTCGTTATGTAAATTCCTAGCTGCCTCGTTAGGATGCAAGTTCCTAGCTGCCTCGTTAGGGTGTAAGGTCAATCACTCTTACTGTTGTTTTGTGCACACATGCAAATGAATCCGAGAGGCCACGGGGTGTCATGCACTCACTCTGTGAAAGAAGTTTGGAGTCATGTTCAGCAAAATTGAAAAAGACAAAAATATTTGGTATTTAATTTTTGTCATTTAGGTGAGATGACACGGGGTCCAGGATGAGGGGAGGTAAACATCTCTGCATGCATTACATTAAGACAAAAATTATGCATTGATTGATTAATGGAATGGTTTCAAGTCAAGTCAAGTTGGTTTTATTGTCAATTTCTTTACATGCACTGGTCATACAAAGAATTTGAAATTACGTTTCTTGCTTTCCCATGCAGACATAGACTAATCTAGGTAAGGACATAGACAGTATAGACATAGACAGTACTCATACATGGACATAAGACAGTATGGACATAGACAGTGCTCATACAGACATTTAAAGTGCAAGACTGGACAACAGAAGACTTGTAGAGAACATACATTAAGAGGAGGTATTTGTTGTGCTTTCTCTAAAAGTCCTTTATAGCGTTCTGACATAGTAATAGTAGCATTTTGAAGAAAAATAAATATTAAAAATAGGTTTATCAAGTACACCAGCAGCAGTGTGTGTGTGTGTGTGTGTGTGTGTGTGTGTGTGTGTGTGTGTGTGTGTGTGTGTGTGTGGTGTGTGTGTGTGTGTGTGTGTGTGTGTGTGTGTGAGTTGTGTGTCAGTGTGTGTAAGTTTGGGTTTAGTGCAGAAAGTGCAGTGTGCTTGTGTGTGTGTGTGTGTGTGTGTGTGTGTGTGTGTGTGTGTGTGTGTGTGTGTGTGTGTGTGTGTGTGTGTGTGTGTGTGTGTGTGTGTGTGTGTGTGTGTGTGTGTGTGTGTGTGCGCATGTGCATGTTTTGAGTTAGTGCGGGTTGAAAGTTCAGTGACAAATAGTAGTGCAGGTGGAATGTTCAGTCGCAGATATGGTGGTGGGGATGGGGGGTTGTCAGTGGCCTGGCTGGCTAGAGGCTGACAGTGGAGGGAGAGTGGGTTGAGTGTTCAGTATCTTGATTGCTTGGTGCATGGAGCTGCTTGCAAGCCTGGTGGTACGGGAACGGAGGCGCCTGTACCTCTTTCCAGAGGGCAGGAGGCTGAACAGTTTATGTGCAGGGTGGCTTGTGTCTTTGATGATCATCAGTGATTTCCGGGTGAGGCGTGTGATGTAAATGTCCCGCAGGGAGGGGAGTGGTACTCCAATGATCTTCTTCGCTGTGTTCACAACACGCTGGAATGTCTTCCTGTTTTTCTCCGTGCAGCTTCCTCCCCACACTGTGATGCAGCTGGACACGACGCTCTCTATGGTTCCTCTGTAGAATGTTGTCATGATGGAGGGTGTAGCACTTGCCTTCTTTAGTTTGCGCAAGAAGTAGAGACGCTGATGGGCCTTCTTCGCCAGTGATGTAGTGTTGGTGGTCCAAGAGAGGTCGTCGCTGATGTGCACTCCAAGGAACTTGGTGCTGCTCACTCTCTCCACAGCATCACCGTCGATGGTCAGTGGTGGCAGTTGTTTTTGGACCCTCTGAAAGTTGACAACAATCTCCTTGGTCTTGTAGACATTCAGCAGGAGGTTGTTGTCTTTGCACCATCTGGCCAGCAGGTCTACTTCTTCTCTGTAGTGAGTCTCATCGCCCTTAGTGATGAGGCCCACCAGTGTTGTATCATCCGCAAACTTCACTAGATGGTTAGTGCTGTGGGTCGTTGTGCAGTCATGTAGTTTCTACATTTAATTGTGAGGCACCACACTGTTTCCTGCTAATCAGCTGATTGAGATGATTTTTATTTAGGCCTACATGATTACATTGAAGGTTTAGTGTGCAGGAATCTTTCCATAGTTCTCTCTCTCTCTCTCTCTCTCTCTCTCTCTCTCTCTCTCTCTCTCTCTCTCTCTCTCTCTCTCTCTCCTCTGATGTTTTAGTTACTTCACTCAGCCTGCACCACTCTCTTGCACCAGGGCTTCACTTAAATGACACCATAACCCCCCCTACACACACACACGCGCACACACACACGCACACACACACACACAGTGATCCGCCAACTGACTACTACACAAAACTCAAACGCTCCCCACTGCACGTGTCCAAAACACAGCATTTAATGAGTCCACACGGGACACAAATATGACGTGGGAGTTTGTGTGTGTATGTGCGCATGTGAGTGTGTGTGTGTAGGTTCTTGCTTTTTGCATGTAGGTTGTTGTGTATACGTAGGATGTGAGCATATACTGTAATTGCTATGTTCGCTTTTGAGGTGACGTGACTTGCCACTCGTCTCTTGACGTCTGGGGATTCTCCACTTCTATCATGCAGCAGCTACTGCAGCATCAGTCAGGGCAGCGGAAACAGTGTGTGTGTGTGTGTGTGTGTGTGTGTGTGTGTGTGTGTGTGTGTGTGTGTGTGTGTGTGTGTGCACATATAGTACATTCATTCTTCCTCTATTCATTTGAGTTAGCAGGAAAAAATGAGGCCTTCAAAGAAAAGAACATGGTCCCTAAAGTCAAATATGGCAGAGTTTCCCCGATGTTTTGAGGTTGCTTTGCTGCCTCTGGCACTGGACTGCTTGACCGTGTGCATGGAATTCTGAAGTGTGAAGACTATCAACAAATTTTGCAGCATAATGTGGGAGTCCAACCCTGAATCCCATAGAAAACCTATAGAGAGATCTCAAAACGGCAGTGTGGAGAACGCACCCTTCAAATCACCTCAAGGATGGTCTAAAATTCCAGCAGAGCGTTGTAGGAAACTCATTGATGGTTATCAGAAGTGGTTGTTCGCAGTTATTTTGTCTAAAGGTTGTGCTACTTTGGTGTTTTTTCATTGCAAGCCAAACAAACGAAGATATTAATAACAAAACATTTGTGATTGCAATCATTTTCTGGAAGAAATTGAGTATTATCTGACAGAATTGAAGGGGTGCCAATACTTTTGGCCAGCACTGTACATGCTACACGTGTGTTTAGCCCAAGGTAACGGACTTCCACCTACATGCTACACGTGTGTTTAGCCCAAGGTAACGGACTTCCACCTACATGCTACACGTGTGTTTAGCCCAAGGCCCAAGCCCAAGCAATTTGGGAGACCTTGACTCCTCCCAGTAGCTCAGGTTAATGCAGTCAAAGAAAATGGAATATTGTCCAAGAACGACCACTAGCTGGTGTGGCCAGGAGTGGCACTGCAGCTATGTTATCGCAGCCAAGTAAATAATGAATGGGTGCCAATGGGGCTGTACGCTTCTCATAGAACTATCTGCCCGTGTGATTTTTTCCCTGGAAACAATGGAGTCGCGTTCGATAGATATGAGTAAGTGAAAGCATTTGCCGACACGTTTGCATCTTGTCAAGTGTTAGATTCGTGAAAATGACCCTTATTTCAACTATAGCAATGACATAACACGTGACAATCGACTTTACGGCACTACGCCATTTGTTTTGTAGTTTTAAGTCTGACTTCAGATGTCGATGTGTTTAAAGTTATGTTAGGATTGATGCGGACACCTGTTATTTATTGCATTTAAGGTGGTGGAAAAGCGGCATGTGTACATGGGGTAAAGGAAATGACTGCGCTCATCCTTAAGAATTTGGGCACCTTCAATTAACATGTTGGACGGCGGTGGGGGGTTTTGAGGTGTGTGACCGTAGATGTCTCTGCTAGGATCAGTCAGAGTACGTCTCTCGTCAGCTCTGGTCGTGAATAGTCGCAGAGATTCCTCAGCCAGCAGGTATTAGCCGAATGCTAGCGTGTTGCAGGACAAAACTAACACGTCTTTGGGAGAACAAAGCCATGTCAGGAACCTTTAACTTCACTTCTAATACAACTTCCATGATAAGGTACAGAATGTGCACACATCTTTACAAACCAGAGAACAGAACCGTCACAAATCCCTGCTGAGCCATTTAGCCCAATAGGCTCCCATTCATCTTTTACTTGGCTGCGTTCGCCAACGGGGCTATAATGGGAGCCAATGAGAGATGCCTATCTCATAGCTTAGAGAATTTCTGATGCAGTCCACTTGCTGTGTGTGGGCGGCACGCACCGTGTGTCTGTGTGAGTATGCAGGAGCTTTACTGTGTCAGAAGAGGAGAACTGCGGAGAGAGAGAGAGAGAGAGAGAGAGAGAGAGAGAGAGAGAGAGAGAACAGCAGAGAGAGAGAGAGAGAGAGAGAGAGATGTCTTGTAGCCCCAGTCACGGTCTGCTGACTATCCTTTATCTGCCGAGGAAGAAGAAGAAGAGGAGGTGGCTGAATAAAGCATTGGTCTGGCCTGCCAATAACTCCAGGACTGCACTGTGCCTCTCCACCACATTGTCCTTCTCTTTCTCTGACTCCCCCTGTTCACTTTCAGGAATATAATCTCTAAATAATACAGAGGAACGATGGGGTATAAACTGAAGTTTCCACTGCCTCTGTGTGTGTGTGTGTGTGTGTGTGGGTGCATGCGTGTGTGCGTGTGTGTGCGTGCGTGCTTGTGTCTGTGTGTGTGTGTGTGTGTGTGTGTGTGTGTGTGTGTGTGTGTGTGTGTGTGTGTGTGTGCATGTGCATGTGTGTGTGTGCGCGTGTGTGCGTGTGTGTGTGTGTGTGTGTGTGTGTGTGTGTGTGTGTGCATGTGCATGTGTGTGTGTGTGTGCGCGTGCGTGCGTGTGTGAGTGCCTAGTGCCTAGTGTCTGTAAGATGGAGTGAGTCTGCAGCAGTCGTCAGTAGAGACAAATGAAGAGCTGTCTCTCATTCCAGCAAATGTGTTTAAGCTTTAAGTTTAAACTCTGTTTTCCTCTCTTCTAATTGCACACTTACTGGAGCTGTCATGTTTTGCCTGGTGTGTGTGTGTGTGTGGACTGGCCATCTGGCATAGCAGGCATTTCCAAGTGGGCCCTGCACCGTCGTGGGCCCCTATTTTCAGCAATGTTTTTTTTAGCTTATTTTTTTTTAAATGTCTGAAAATAGGGGCTCAGGAGGGTGCAGAATAGGGGCTCAGGAGGGTGCAGAATAGGGGTCAAGAGGGTGCAGAATAGGGGTCACGAGGGTGCAGAATAGGGGTAACGAGGGTGCAGAATAGGGGCTCAGGAGGGTGCAGAATAGGGGCTCACGAGGGTGCAGGGCCCACTGGGAAATGCTGAGACGATTCCAGGGTCAGCTGGGCCCCAAGCGAGAATGGAAAACAAATTTGAAACAAAATGCAACTACTGTAGTAAAGTCTGAGCTGTTATTTGCCGTCTAGGGGCTTGGTGGCCCCAAGCGGCTGCCTGCCTAGCCTGGTGGCAAGATACGCCTCTGGGGAAATGCCCGCTATGCCAGATGGCCAGTTCAGCTCTGCCCGCCACACCCCTCCAGCTCCCTCCACTCACCCCTATCCACTCCACTACTTCACCTTCAGTGTTGCCAAATGCTGAATTATTGTACCAACACCTTAAAATCATCATCTGGCAACACTGTTAACTCGCCTCTATTTCCCCCTGCAGCATTACAATCTTCCAAAAGCAACCTGTACATTTATTTCATGATGTGAACCTCCATCTTACCACAGCCTCTTGTTCATTGAGGTCATTCACATGCAATATGTTGACAGAATGAAAGCAAGCGGCCGTAACATATTGTATTTTTGTTGTTGTTGTAGCGACCACTCTCCAAAGCCATTACAGAGGGCCGGCGGAGGTGGATATGAATATGCGACAACTGAGCAGGGGTCAAAAGGGAAACTCACCAACAATATTGTGCTGACAGCTGACTTTGAAGTTGTAATAGGATGTGGCGAGGCTTGTGAGAGAGAGAGAGAGAGAAAAAAGGGAATGTTTGTTGGAGGAAACGCAGGATGGGAAATGTGAGAGAGAAGTGGGTGCGGTAGAGGTGTTGCTTGTGTACTGTGTGTCTTGTGAGGAAGTGAGAATTGTGACAAGAGAGAGCAAGAAGGGAGGAGGTGAGAGACAGGAAAAGCAGGTGTGAAGGAAAAGCAAGTGGAAGCTAGTCTAGTCTAGTCGGCCATGTAGAACATAGGTGGCTAACCCGCGGCTCTCGAGCCGCATGCGGCTCTTTGGCTGGTGTTTTGCGGCTCTTGCGTTCATGTCCAAGTTTGTGCTTATGTCCCCCATAGGCAATATGCATTAGAATTGCGCACACAAAGTTGATTAGAACTATGGCAAATAAGTGCCCTATGGTCTTGGTACTGTAGTAGCCCTTAAATGTGTCCTGAATGATCACCTTGATGTGTGACATTTGTTACTGCAAATAGCCTACAAGACGCGATTTAAGCCTATGTTCTAAAAATAGCGCTTTAAAAAGTGACCGCGTCTTTCGCTGACTGAACAAAATATCGGCAAAAAATGTTTTAACCTGAAATATTTTGCCATCACTCCTCAATAAGGTCAAGAAAGTGTGCTGTCCATATTAGATTCTATTGCTCTGATATGGCGGTTATAAATGTGCAAATGATATGAAGAGAAAGGCGACTGGAGCAGAGATGCGCCGAGAATCTCTGTCCTGCGTAGCCATCTCTGCGCTCTGTTAGGAGGAGTGTTCATGGCTATTGACCCGAATGTGAAATTATGTTTTTGTTTTAAAATCGTGTTATTTTCGAGGGCTATAGACAAAATAGCGCCACAAATAATGTTCTACCCTGGTTTATCAGCCATTGTCAAAGCGGCATGGGCAGACAGCGTGTAGGTGGGAAACAATTTCTTTCAATCGACTTGTCGCTTGTCCGCGCTCAGTTTAGTCTCAAAAAGAAAACTTGGTCTTTTCCAGTGGCCCCCTGTCAGCACCCGCTGAAACATTAATGTGGAAAATGAACGGCGATTTGACGAACCACCTTGTTAATTGTGTTGTCGTCAGCAGGCATCCAATGATTATCTCATCTGTGCGCAAGAAAGCGGTGCCTGTGCGCCTAACCCCCGAATGAGCTAAAAGAGGCGGAGAATCTTTAGGCCGCGTTACTTCGTGCTCTGTTATAAAGAGTGCTAATGGAAATTATGATGTGAAACGTGTTTTATTGAAATATGAAAGAATTTATGAAATAGTTTTGACCTGTGTACCCTTGTCTTCTTATGTAAAACAACATTTTTATCTTGAATAAACCTTTCCCCCCAAAAAATTGAAGCAGCAAAAAAAGAAAAAGGGGGGGGGGGGTCATCTTATATTCAGGATTGTCTTGTAGTCAGGCCATTAAGTTGGAGTGTAACATCAATCTGACACTTTGTGTGTGTGTGTGTGTGTGTGTGTGTGTGTGTGTGTGTGTGTGTGTGTGTGTGTGTGTGTGTGTGTGTGTGTGTGTGTGTGTGTGTGTGTGTGTGTCTGTATGTGAAAGGAAGAGATGGTTGATGTTCATACCCATGTGTTGTTGTGTATGCTGGTCTGTGGTGCGAGAAGGATGGGTGATGCCCATGTTGGTGGGTGTGCACATGTTTATATGCCCGTGTGATGTTTGTGTGCCGATGTGGCTCTTTGCTGTGACACATTACAAAATGTGGCTCTTGGTCTCCGACTGGTTGGCCACCCCTGATGTAGTTAACTGTTCCATGTGTTACGATATGAAAGGTCAGTGCATGTAGGATATACACAATATTTCCACATGACACATCTCACTTAGCCCAAGGGGGGAATAGCATTAGTTTATGCAAAAATAGGGAGATAATAGATCGAGTCATAACACATGGCAGACTTGTTGTCCTCGTCCTCGTGGCTCGCGAGGGCTAGCTCTTGAGCTGCAATAGCTGCTGTGGTGGCAACACTGCCCCTAAGCGACAGGTGAAAGGAGACAGACCTTCAAAGATCATGTGAAGAGTTTATTTGCAAAACGGCATGTCTGCATTTCGTAGAATTTTGGGAAATTGACATTGTATTGGGAATTCCATCGGGCATCCATTTTATATAGGTTAAAAAGTTATGTTCTCAAAATATTGGAATGGTAGGAATGCACACATAGGACCTCTGAGTAGTCATTTTCAATAATAATGTGCAAATAAACTCTTCATGTGTTCAGTCAACCCACTGTCTGCCTCTTCAAAAGCCCTGGGAAACGAGGAAAATGGAGGGAAGGAAAGATACAGATTTCCTTGCCTAATTTTGCATTTGATATCATATTCGCCACATAATGTGCATTCATAAATAAACAAAAATACAAAGCGTGTTCCTATATTTGTTGTCATTGAAGAGTAAATATGTCCAGGGGATGCTGTGCCACAGGGCGTTAAGCCCCCCACATAGGGCTTGCATGTCCATGGGGACCTGGGCATAATGGCATCATTTTATGCCGATTGGTACCATTCTTTCTGTTTTGCTCCAGCTCTTTCTCCTTCCCCTTTCCCCTACTGTCTTCTTCTTCTTCTTCTTCTTCTTCTTCTTCTTCTTCTTCTTCTTCTTCTTCTTCTTCTTCTTCTTCTTCTTCGTCTTTGTCTTCTTCTTCTTCTTCTTCTTCTTCTTCTTCTTCTTCTTCTTCTTCTTCTTCCTCTTCTTATTACTTTTCTCCATCTCTTATACTGCTGTGTGCCAAGTTGTTTTTTTTACAATTTTGCAGGTGGGGTGGGTGTTAGGTATGATTGACACATTGACAGTTGTCATCCCCATGTCAGCGATTCAGACAGATTCCAGACATCTTTTAATGAGAGATTCCCCACCCACATGCCCCATCTTTATATAAATAGAGACAGACAGTCTAATATTGGAGATGGAGAGTGGGAAGATATTACGGAGACAGACAAACATACATACAGACAGAAAGACAAACAAATCCCTCCAAAACAAATCGAATCCCAGGCATTATGTAAGTAGAATGAAAGTAGAATTGTGTGTGTGTGTGTGTGTGTGTGTGTGTGTGTCTGATGATCTACCGGTGCTGTCTGAAGCACTAAGGGATTTGTGTTGTAAAGCCAACCTACAGTAAAGGAGGGGATGTACTGAGAAGGGGACAGAAAGCAGGAAAGAGGGTGAAGGGGAAAAATGGAGAGGAGAGGAGAGGAGAGGAGAGAAGAAGAGAGGAGAAGAGAAGAGAAGAGAAGAGAAGAGAAGAGAAGAGAGGAGGAGAGAAGAGAAGAGAAGAGAAGAGAAGAGAAGAGGAGAGGAGAGGAGAGGAGAGGAGAGGAGAGGAGAGGAGAGGAGCCCTGATAGGACTACACCCAGCTTGTTTTGAGCGCATGGCGTGGCTGTTCACCTTTGCATGGCGTGGCTGTTCACCTTTGTATGGCGTGGCTGTTCTCCTTGGCATGGCCTGGCTGTTCACCTTTGCGTGGCTTTTCTCCTTGTCATGGTGTGGCTATTCACCTTGGCGTGGCTGTTCTCCTTGGCATGGCCTGGCTGTTCACCTTTGCATGACCTGGCTGTTCACGTTTGCATGGATCTCTTTGAACGCGGCTTTCGGGTGGCAGTAGCAGCAGCAGCAGCAGCAGCAGCAGCGTACAAAGACATCTGGTATTAAGCTGCCACATCTGGCCACCCAGGTGTCACAGGAAGGCCTCTGTAGTGACACTTTGATCACCAGCCACTGAGTCACCCGCTAGCCATCACCATCACAGCTCCACTCAATCCCCTCCTCAGCGCCACTCAACCACCTCCTCACACCGCACCACCATCACCACCTCTCCACCACCACCAACACCACTACCACCAACACCAACACCATACCACCACCACCACTACTACCACAGCTCCACTCAATCCCCTCCACACCGCACCACCACCACCACCACCACCACCACCACCACCACCACTACCACCACCACCACTACCACAGCGCCACTCAACCCCCTCCTCACCGCACCACCACCCCTCCACACCGCACCACCATCACCACCTCTCCACCACCACCAACACCACTACCACCACCACCACCACTACCACAGCGCCACTCAACCCCCTCCTCACTCCACCACCACCACCACCACAGCTCCACCACCATCACTACTACCACAGATTCACTCAACACAGCTCCACTCAATCCTCTCCTCAGCGCCACCCAACCACCACTTCTCCATACCGCACCACCATCACCACCACCACCACCACCACCACCACCACACCGCACCACCACCACCACCACTACCACTATTACTAACACAGCTCCACTCAACACTTTCCACACCCACCACCACCACCACTACCACCACCACCACTACTACCACAGCGCCACTCAACCCCCTCCTCACTGCACCACCACCCCTCCACACCGCACCCCCACCACCACTACCACCATCACCACCACTACTGCCACAGCTCCACTCAACCCTCTCCATTCTGCACCACCACCACCACCACCACCACTACCATCACAGCGCCACTCAACCACCACCTCTCCACACCGCACAACCACCCCTCCACACCGCACCACCACACCGCACCACCACCACCACCACTACCACAGCGCCACTCAACCCCCTCCTCACCACCACCATCACCACCACCACTACTATCACAGCACCACTCAACCACCTCCTCTCATACCTTCCCTACCACGGGCACTCCTCCAACAACTCACTACTTTTACTTTCTCCTGAAGGACTTCATGTTTTCGCTCACTTCTCACCAAAAAATCCCCTCTCCAGATCATCACTTCAAAACACCCTCTTCCCAAACTCAACTACCCATCACACAACAGCTGCTCAACTGACAGTGCCCTTCCCTCATAATTTCCTCAACGTTCACCTCTCTCTTCATCCTTCAGCCGCCCAAATTTCCCTACATTCCCCCTGGCAATTCAACTATGTCACCCTTTCCACAGCCTTTGCAATTCAAACCCTTTCCTTCCTTGACTGCAAGAGTCTAAGTGGGCACAGCTGGTTAGGGAGGTGGCACCTAACCCCACATTGCTCCTGTAAAGATACCCTGAAAATTAATACATGGAAGTCGCTTTGG
>NC_085857.1:4118873-4136373 GCF_034702125.1 Engraulis encrasicolus | reverse complement strand
GGTACGCCGTGTGGCTCTAGATGCATTATTAATCAATTAATTACCCATTCATCATTTATTAAACCAGGTGGTGCTTTTGATATTTAAATCAGACCGCATGCTGTTTGAAAATAGACTGGCCATATTTCCCCAACCGGTTCTCTCTCAGTTCATAGGGACACAGTGTTGGAACTCCTCTGCTAGACGACTCCAGCATTGAGGACAGAAGCTTACATAATAATACCTATCTACTTGAATACATTTTTAATGCTGACTGAGTTGTATTTAAGAAATTATTTCAGTGTGTTTTTTGTTAAAGATTGCATTATGTAAGAAAAAAATGAACTGCAAATCTTTCTCTATATTTTCTGATGAGACTGTTTCTTGTTTGTAGGTATTAGCACACAGAAACACACAGAACAAGCATCTGTCAGTTTATGCACTGTCACACAGACACAGACACAGACACAGACACACACACACACACACACACACACACACACACACACACACACACACACACACACACACACACACACACACACACACACACACACACACACACACACACACACACACACACACACGCATACACACACACACACATGCACTGTCACACAGACACAGACACAGACACAGACACAGACACAGACACACAGACACACAGACACACACACACTCACACACACACACACACACACACACACACACACACACACACACACACACACACACACACACACACACACACACACACACACACACACACACACACACACACACACACACACACACACACACACACACACACGACTCCCTACTCCCAATGTTGGCTTACTGCCAGCCCTACTTTGGCTTACTCACGCAGGGCCAGAGAGACTGAGAGAGGGAGAGAGAGATAGAGAGGGGGAGAGGGGGATAGAGGGAAAAGATATAACAAATAAATAAATAATCTGGCAAGGAGCCAGTCAGCGCGCAACCCATCAGGGACAAATTTGGCAAGTGCCCAGTGCCCACAAAAACGCCACATCACTCTACTGCGCTACTAACCCCCATCCCTTCTACCCTCCACCCCCATTTACCACTCTGCACCACAAACTGCACCACAAACTTTCCAATGCTCCTCACTGAGTCTTATTTACATCCTGAAGCCAGACAGATACTTACATATGTATGTGTGTGAGTGTCTGTGTTGGTGTGCCTCTTCATTGGGTCTTACATCTAGCAGCTGAAGAGCTATTCCTGTTAGCATCTGGAACCCATCTTTCTTTCTGCTGCTGCTGCTTTGGGTTCAGGATGAAGGAGGATGGGAGGATGCTCCTCCAGCAAAAAGCATTGGCTTGTTTGTTTGTTTTTTGTTTTTCTTCTCTCTGTCTTTATTCTCTCTATCTCTCTATGCCTGTTTTCTGTTTTCTGCCACCCCCCCCCCTCTCTCTCTCTCTCTCTCTCTCTCTCTCTCTCTCTCTCTCTCTCTCTCTGTGTCTTTATCTCCCTCTCTCTCTCTCTCTCTCTCTCTCTCTCTCTCTCTCTCTCTCTCTTCACCCCATGTCTATGTATATCTATTCGCTTCTAACTCTGCCTCTGTCTTCTTATGCTAATCTATGTCTTTTCCTCAGTCTGGCTTTCGCACTTATTTTTAAGTAAGGGTGAAAAAAATCTGTTTATGTGTGCCTGGAATGCAAGCAAGCACTGTCTCCTTTCAACTGTGAATGTTCAATGATGCTGCTATCTGCAGATGTGTTCATGTTTCCCATCATCATTCACTCCATAATGCAATTCCTGGTTCATGGGGCAGAGGGAGTCAAAAAATAATTACTGGGCTTGAAATGAGTAGTTTTTCAACACCAATCCAAACCTTGGACCTCCACTTGTGCACCAAAAATCCACCAAAACTCGCCTCATTCACTTCCTTTTTTTTAACGACTTTATTTATCTGTCTAGAAAGTATGGTATTGGGAGTCCAATGTATCTATACTCAATATCCATCTAATGTCTTTTTCTCTTGCACTTATTTGTTATTTCTTCACATCATGAGCTTTGTGATGGCCATCATTTTTTCAATGATGAATGATAGGCCTACTGTATGTATCTTCTTCTTCTTCTTCTTCTTCTTCTTCTTAGTATTATTATTCTGTCATCATGTTTGCTCTTCTCTCACTTCTTCTTGAAATATATTACTAAAATTACACAGTTTCATACAGTTCAAAATAATAAATTGAGACTACTGGAGAAGAAAGTATGTGGAGTCCAATGCCTGATGACGGGGCCCTGTCTAGAAAGTATGGAGCGAGAGAGAAAGAGAAAGAGAGAGAGAGAGAGAGAGAGAGAGAGAGAGAGAGAGAGAGAGAGAGAGAGAGAGACTTGAAAGGTTGAATAGTGAACATGGTTAAGTTGTCAAAATCAAAGGAGAAACGGAAACGGAAAAAAGTAAGCAGGAGAGAGGTTGAAAGTGAGAAGCTGCTTTATGTGAGGAAAAAAACGAGCAAAAAAATGGATGGTATGTTTGCAAGTAGAAAGAAAGAAAAAGGTAAAGAAGGAAAAGGAAGTCTGTTCAAAGCAGGCCTATTGTTGTAGTGAACACAAGAAAGAGGGAAGGGAGAGGAAAAGTGTTAGAGAAAATTAGGCCTACAGAAGAACATGAAAAAGATTGAAATAACGAGAGAAACAGCAAGTCAGTTCTGCTTGAATAAGAAGTGGACTGATTTTAACAACGACCATCTAACACTTCCCTCCGAAGGAGAAAAGCATATTTTAAAAAGAAGAACAAAGACAAAAGAAAGAAAAATACTACAGCTCCAACTAGCTCCTATCTTGTTTGATCATCAGCTGCTGTGAACAGAGCAGGGAGACCAGAGGTTAAAACAGAACTATACAGCAGAGATGAAAGACTGTGGAGGTCGGCAATGACCTTCTCTTACCATTGCTTCCTTTCATTACCGACTCACATATTCTGTGACAAGCTTCCTTTGACATTTACTCCATTAATATGTGAAGAAAGTGAAGAGAGTGAAGCTATCATTGACCTGCATTCATTGCTCTCTGCATTCCACCATTGGTTAGTATATCTGTGTCATTTGCAGAGTATAGGAAGGTGGAGAATGCACACACATCAGTGGTACAGGTGCTGGACAAAAAAGAGTAACTGAAATAAATGATAGTGATTTTTTACGCAAATTATTTATTATAATTTATTATAATGATTATTTGTGCAAATAAATCACTGGGAGCATTAACAGTGTTGCGGACTTCTATCATTTATTTCATTTGCAGAGTATCACACCCTCTCAGGTTTCTACCTAGAGTCTCTCACTGCTGCTGCTGCTGCTGATGATGATACCTGAATGACATTCACAGTCCTGGCAGTTACAGACTGACAACAAAGTACAATACTTGTCCTATCTTGTACTTTGATGTCAGTCTGTAATTGTCAGTCCTGTGAATGTCTATGTCCTTCATGGTATAGAGAGAGAAACATACTTTCAATTTCCTTGTATGAATTGTGCATATGAAGAAACGGACTGTAAAAGCTGACTTGACTTGTGTGCATCATTACTTTGGTATTTGTCTCCTAAATCAAGCAATTGATTAGTGGATGTGGTGTAATGGTGTAATACTCCTCTACCCCTCCAACTAGTCTCTACCTTGTTTGATCATCAGCTGCAGTGAACAGGGCAGAGAAACTTGGAGTTGAAGCAGAATTATATGACTGAAAACGGAGATGAAAGACTGGAGAGGTCGGCTAACATTGTATCCTTTCATTACTGACTCAGATACAGGGCTGGACCGGCCATCTGGCATAACGGGCATTTCCCAGTGGGCCCCACACCCTCGTGGGCCCCTATTTTCAGAAATTTCTAGAAATAGGGGCCCACGAGGGTGTGGGGCCCACCATTGAGTCAGTTCTGCGGCACTAATTATGAGGGGCCACTTTAGGCCAAAAGTTGCCCAGGCCCTATTTCTCCCCCAGTCCAGCCCTACTCAGATACAGTATGCTTTCACTTGCTCCTTTCGACTGTTACTCCTTCAATATAAAGAAAGTGTAAGCTACTGTAGCATTGACCTGCAAGCATTGCTCTCTACATTCCACCACTGGTAGTCATCCTGTCTGTGTCATTCACATCATCCCTGCTCAAGGAATTGATAGTGGATGTAGGAGTAGGTAAGTTCTTAGGATTTCAAAAGGTGGTTTGAGAGAGACAAAAGCAGACGTCAATCCACTAACACAGAGATGGTGCCGTCTTTTACTCAGGGAGTAGTGGATGATGTTAGTGTTAGGAGGAAAAAAATGGTAGTTACTGTGTGTGTGTGTGTGTGTGTGTGTGTGTGTGTGTGTGTGTGTGTGTGTGTGTGTGTGTGTGTGTGTGTGTGTGTGTGTGTGTGTGTGTGTGTGTGTGTGTGTGTGTGTGTGTGTGTGTGTGTGTGTGGTGTGCGCGTGTGTGCGTGTGTGCGCACTTCCGTGTGTGTATATTTCTGTGTGCATGTGTGTGTGTGGCTTGTAAAAAAAATCTCGAGGCTCAGCCAAGTTTCTCTGTCCCTTTGTGTGTGTGTGTGTGTGTGTGTGTGTGTGTGTGTGTGTGTGTGTGTGTGTGTGTGTGTGTGTGTGTGTGTGTGTGTGTGTGTGTGTGTGTGTGTGTGTGTGTGTGTGTGTGTGTGTGTGTGTGTGTGTGTGTGTGTGCAGCCCAGTGTCTGGCACAGCTGCATGCTTTATTCCTGAAGCTTCTCTGACCATGTTTATCTACATGCATTACAATCCCATTACACTGTGCCAAATAGTTCAGCCGTGTCCTTTTTTGTTCATGTGCAATTAGTAATGAGAGCTATTGTTGAAAGCGGTTATGCTGATTAATACAAAGGAGGTTACAGCCTGGGATGGGGTAAACATTAAGGGACCTTTTAATTAATGGGCGGTGTGGAGAGTGGTTCCAAGACGGCTACACTATGGTGTGATTGATTTCACACACATTAGTCGCAATAGGGCGGTTTAGGGCTCATTACTATAATAGAACTTGGACAGCAAAAGTGCTACTCTTACGCAAATCGACCATGGTAAATAATGTCTTTTTTAGTATGGTTCTGCACCTTTTTTTTAAACTATGGTTCAATCCTGGTTTACCTATAAAATTATACTATACTATACTATGCTATACCTATACAACTATGCAGTACTACCTATACAACTATACTACTTATAAGAATTCATAGCTGCCGCTTTTTTATCAAATGTGCATATTATCGGTGACAGTCCTTAGTACCGTTCTCCTCTTGCCTGTTGTATGAATGGAGGAGTAGATGAACCAATGGTTTGACAGTGGATACTTTCCATGATTTAAGTCTTCCATTTCTGCTTGATTGCGTACTTTCATATTCTGAAGCCAACCAGGCTTTCTCTGCTGTCTGAGAGTCAGAATATGAAATCACACCATGTATATTTTGTAATACATCAGGTATCTTTGTGCTAGTATTGTCAAGACTGAATCTTTTTTCCCTTCTAATCAACACAGGCACACAGAGACAGATTGCTCTTGCAACAGAATATTTATCAAGCGGTATTTGAACTGTATGTGCTCATTTCCCATCATTTCTCTGATGATTCACAACTATGAACTTTCCGAGGGATATCCACAAAACTTCCATAGGCCTGTGTATAGACATGCACGCATGCACACAAGCACCCATGCTGCTGGAGCATTTCACCACAATTTCACAAAAATGTCCCTGTATGTATATCCCTCTGCTGTCTGCCTGTCACCAATCACACAGACACACGCACACAAAGACACACGCACACGCAGACACACACACACACACACACACACACACACGCACACACACGCACACACAGACACAGACACAGACACACACACACACACACACACACACACACACACACACACAGACACAAACAAACAAACAAACACACACACACACACATACACAAACACACGGCATACCCCATCCAACCACTCCCCCTCTCCCCCTCCACCCATTAATTAGTGGGGGGTTTGCCAATGAATCAGTTCCAAGCAAGTGGATTCAGGCCTGATTGCAAAATGGAATTGAGTTGCACGTCTCATTAGGGGGTAATAGCATTGTGTGCCCCCCCCCTTTGCTTTGCCCTCAACACTCTCAGCTAACTGTCCACTATGTTTGCACACACACACACACACACACACACACACACACACACACACACACACACACACACACACACACACACACACACGCACGCACGCATACACGCACACACACTAGAGCTCCCTTAGGAAGGAACAGTGGACAAAATTACCTCGTCCATCTTCGTTGGCATGGATGATATGGAGTTTAGAGATGCACAGACACACAGTGGGCGCCTTGTCAGAAAAAAAGGAAGACGTGCATTCTCAATATGTCACATTGTTGGAAGACAGAGATTGGTTTCAGTGGTGTGTTACAACCAGGGCCGTAACCAGACATTTTCAAATATCTGTACGGCATACTGTACATTTACAACGCTTCAAACACGTCAGTCAAACTCTTAAGTTTGTTTTCATTAATCACTGCCTTGATGATAAATGGGGGTTGCGTATACAGACTGAATTTATCATTGTTGTTCATATATCGATTTTCATCATGGATACATTTTACATTACTGAAAAAAAATACAGAGGACATGACCTCTGTGTCCCCAATGATAGTACGGCCATGGTTACAACTCTGGAAGAGATAGCTGATGCAGTGAACTCTACCCTGTATACACTGGAGACACACTGAGGTTCACAAACCAGAGAATACATTAGGGCCAAATAACGATTAGGACATAGTAACAAATCCAAAACAGATAGGAGAGTGTGAGATTAGAGCTGATAACGGGCAGTAGACAGTATAACAGATAACAGTAGGCAGTAGTTTCAATGTTTTCTTTTATTCTTGCAGTCACAAGGGAGATAAGAAGAGAGAGGAGGACGGATATCGGATAGAGGATGAGTCGGATGTTGAAAAATATGATAATGCGAGAGGAGGATGGATATCGGATAGAACAGTGTTTCCCAATCTCTTTTGTCTGGCGTACCCCCTAAGCCTTTTTGTCATGACCATCACCATGAGTACACCCTTATTCATTCTCTACAGTATATCACAATGTGACTGTGCTCCATACATTTGTTCACCATTTTTCCTCGGACCCACTGCAGTATACTCGCGTACCCCTAGTGGTACACATACCCCTGGTTGGGAACCTCTGGGACAGAGGATGAGTGGGATGTAGACAAATATGATAACGCCCATGTGTTGCCTTACGGCTATTCTCAGAGATGGAGTTATCTACAGTAGGCCGATTCGCGTCACTGCAGAGCCTCTGCCAACTGTGTTGACAGACACTGACAAACAGTGCAAACCAGAGATACATATATGGAGAGAGCAATAACGAGGGAGAGGAGATATATGGTGCAGTACAAATACAAGGGGAGAGAAACAGAGAGAGAGAGAGAGAGAGAGAGAGAGAGAGAGAGAGAGAGAGAGAGAGAGAGAGACAGACAGTCAGACAGACAGACAGACAGACAGACAGACAGACAGACAGAGAGAGAGAGAGATAACATCACCTTCCCCATGGAGTGAAATAGGCACATCCAGGCCTGCTGACAGGGGGGGTATGTTTTACCGGGTCCAGGGAGATAGGGGGCCCAGAATTGAGTCCCAATTACATTGTATGTATTGGATAGGGGGCCCTTTCAGTTTACTTTGTCCTGGGCCCAGCAAAAGCTGTCAGCGGCCCTGGGCACATCCACAGATGAGGGGGCGGATGATAGG
Organism: Engraulis encrasicolus; assembly: GCF_034702125.1. NCBI lineage: Eukaryota > Metazoa > Chordata > Actinopteri > Clupeiformes > Engraulidae > Engraulis > Engraulis encrasicolus. The sequence goes on along the minus strand of NC_085857.1, from coordinate 4,128,609 downwards.
TTGTGGAGGAGAGGGAAGAAAGGGGGCCTTGTTGACTCATAAAAATAAGCGAGGAGAAAAAAAGGCACTGATATTTACAAGGCAATGTGTAATTTATATCCCAGTCAATTGAGGCATCTCAGGTGAAGTGTCAGGTCCATTACTGCGACATTTATACCTTGTCTGTAATATAGCCTACTCTCTAGTAAAATCTCAGGCCCCCTACAGTGCAGTCCCCTCTTTAGCCATTAAAAACAATTTCATTACATTTCAGTGTTCAATGGGTGTTTTTTATCCCGCCCATTAGACGGCTTTAAGACGCCTTTTAAGGTGACTGGTCATCAATCACACCTCTCTCCCTAATACGCACTCTTGCCTGCATGTCCGCGGTTGCTCATGGTGGCCAGTGTGCGATCTATCTACACGCTAATTACTTCACTGTAACAGAGTAGACCAATGTGCTGAAGTCGTCTACATTATGAAACTGTATGGCATTTTTATAGTCCATGGGAGGATGCAAATGTAGCCCAGGAATGCTGCTGTTCTTGCTAAGAGTTGAAGTGCCATTTCATTATTTTTTGTACATTTAAAATGTATTCAGTGCTGCTTTTAGCCTAGTTTTATGCAGCTCAGAAAGCCAGCCAGTTTGTGGTGTTCTTTCCGCCATCTTTTCACTTCATATTTTGCAAGATCAAAGCAAATCCTGAAAATACAAAAAAAAAGAAGATCCTGTCAAATGCTCAGCATGCATCCGATTCCTCTTGCCCATTAGGATGTACAGTAGTATCCGCTCCGGTTACAAGCGTTCACTTGCTCCCTCACTCATGACGATGTTTCTCTTGATCAACACAGACACTTGGCTTTATTCTCCGGCTTTCTACTTATGTAGGCCTATATAAAGACGTTGTGGGGATGCCCAGAGGCCGTCTAGGTGAACACCATGAAAAATGTTCCAGTTTAGGAGATAATGAGGTGGTGAAACAGCTAACATCCACCTACAACTTGTGGCTCGCCTGCTTTCTTGCTCGCTTCATCACTCAGTGCTGCTGCTTGCTTGTTTGCTTGTCTTTCTCTGTTTCTGTTTTTCTCCCCAACCCTTTACATGCCTTTGATTGAAACATCTGAGAACTAGAGCATCGGCTTAACTGGAGTCGTTTGTGTTGTTTTGACAGCAAGTCAACATATAAAAAAAATCTGACATATCAAAATATAGGTGCCAGAATAAGAATTCATGTCTGGACAAATATATATATAGATAGACAGATAAAACGACAGCAGTGCAGCATCTTTATTTGTTTATTTTTTGTTGCAAAATCAATAAAGCTTTTGGTAACACTTTATTTTAGGGATACATCTATTAGCACAAATACATACAATGTCCCTGTATAAGTAACTTGTAAGGCACGTACTAAGCAAAATCAAACATATGTTAGGCATGTATTCGCAAATGTCTTGTTCATGCACAATAAAGGATTTATTACCAATTTAACCTTAGTAAGGACCTAGTAGGCCTACATGCCTTATAAGTTACTTATGCAGGCATTACCATTTTATGTATTAGTGCTAATATATGTATCCCTAAAATAAAGTGTTACCAGCTTTTTTTCTCCCGATGCCTTCAGGCCAGTCTGTTCTTACAGTATATACTTGTGTTTAAACATGTTAAATATATAAATGGATATCTTATCTAGGGGGATTAGGGGAAATATATAATATAGAAATGGGTATCTAGGGGGATTAGGGGAAATCACCAAAAATAACTAGTCTCAACAGGGGAAGCTGGGAGAGACAGTATGTTTTGTACCACACAATTCTCAAAATCATTTTACTCCTGAATGTGTTACACACTCTCCATACTCTCTGTCTTTCTATTATTACGTTATCTTTTCTTCCCTTCATTCTCGCTCTCCATTTAATATTCTATTTTCCTCCAATTCACAACCAAGCAAAGGAACAGTATCTGTGAAGTCTTGTTTGCTTGGATTACACACAAACCCCCATTGCAAATATGCCTGCCATGCCACAACTGCTGACCCAATGTAATGTCATCTGCTGACAATTATGGAGACATCTGCAATTTGGGAAAATTGAAGCTCTGTTCTTTTCTGTGCTTGCAAAGGTGACATTTCTTCTTTCCAAGGGAGCAGTTGAGGTAATTTCATAATTCCTTTCATAATCCCTCCCCTGAAGATGTTGAAGATACAGGTGCTGTTTGCAGTGCAATTCCACACCTGTGAGATGACACCTGAGTCCCACAACAATAAGCAATAAGCAATACTTCTCTATCTGGGTATTATAAATGTCTAAATGACATCTGTGAGTTCAGATGACAAACGCAAAGCACCAGCAGAGGGGAGAGGGATAATTGTGTCGCATTTCACTGCATGTTGTACCACACAAGATACCTATTGAGGGCCTCTAAGACCTCCTGGGCGTTTTGGTTCATTTGCTGTGACTATGAATTGACATTGACAAGAAACATGTGTCATGAATGCTCCCATCAGCTCAGTGATTTGAAAAGTCTTGCCATGATATACATGATACCACACCATGATACCACATGACGTGATTTGACATGACATGGGCATTGGTTAATTACAGTCAATATTTGCTAATGATATTATAGCACGAGGCATATGTGGAACTATATAATGACTGGCTAGATTATCGCACCTCTCTGTCTAGCTCAGGGGTGTCAAACTCAAATTGACCAAGGCCCAAAATCAAAATCTGGAAGGAAGTCGTGGGCTGAACTCAATATTTATTTAAAAAAATGGACTGAAATTGTTCGTGCACACACTTAATACTGATCACATTTCACATACACTCTTTCTCATCATACAGTCAATCCGGAAAGTATTCACAGCGCTTCACTTTTTTCACATTTTATTATCTTACAGCCTTATTCCAAATGCTACAAATGAATCTCTGTTGTCAAAATCCTGCACAAATTATTCCATTAAGACCATGTGAAAAATAAGTTGTCTTGACAGTTTTGAAAATTAAAAAAAAAAAAGAAATCATATTTACAAAAGTGTTCACAGCCTTTGCTTAATATTTTTTAGAACCACCTTTGGCAGCAATTACATCCATTTTTTTCATTTCGAAATGAAAAGGGATTAAAAGGGAGGTAATCGGTGTGTGTTTCAACCTTTCAGTACATTGAAATTGTACATTTTGAGTCTGCACCTGGCTAAAATAGATGTTGCTTCTGTAGTCACAGTGCATGTTGACATGCATCCTTCATTAGATGTAATTCAGATTTCCAATGTTGGCTGCATTCATACATCCCCAAACGATGTCAGTCCCACTAGCATGCTTGACTAGCCAGATAATGCACTTTTTTGGTAAAATTCACTTGTTTACCACCACACATGCTTAACACCATCTAAAGCAAATTTGTTTATCTTGGTCTCATCAGACCACACAACATGGTTCCACTGATCCAGATCCTTGGTCTGTTCATCTCTCTTGAGACCAAGATAAACAAATTTGCTTTAGATGACGTCAAGCATGTGTGTCTATTTTGTTTGTTACTGGGTACACACTATCTAAATCTCTGACTTTTTGTGATGGACATGCCCATGTTTTATCAAAAACAGCAGAGGCCAACTTACACTGGTCCAAAAGCTGTGAGGAGAGGTCAGTAGTCAGTAGACAGACAGCTTAAGGTCAAGGAGGTTGTGCCAGGTGTGTGTGTGTGTGTGTGTGTGTGTGTGTGTGTGTGTGTGTGTGTGTGTGTGTGCACACCTTGTCAGGAGACCAGCTGGGGTCTGAAGTTGACTCACCTTAACAAAGCGCCAGGGAGCTTAGAAGTGGCAACAAGAGCAGCAGCCGGCTTAGTGTTGAAGCGATGGCAGCTCACTTCAAGCTCCTACCCATGCATGTGCTGTTTCCCACACGCACACAAACAAACATAAACTCTCCTCCACAAACAGCTAAGTAGCAACCACAGGTAGCGAGCGTGCGTGTTTGAGTGTGCGTGGGGGTAGCGGTTTGTCTGTGTGGTGTCAGGGTCCACTGAACACCTTGTCAGGACTCACCATAGCAAAGCGCCGGGGGGCTTAGAAGTGGCAACAAGAACAGCAGCCGGTTTGCTGTTGAGGCTCACTGTGTGACTGCACACACAAGCGAGGACACACACACACACACACACTGTCACGCATACACAACCCCCTCTGCCAAGCAAACAAATAGATCTTGCTATTAAGTCAAGATACTTGAAGAGGAGGATGAAGGATGATGGAAGAGGAGAAAGAATGGTGTGGGTGGTGTGTGGAGAGAGGGGAATGGACAGAAAGAAAGGAAGATAGATGGAGGGATGATGATGACTTCTCTTTCCCTCTTTTTTGACTCATCTGATGAAGCATTGGGATTTCCCCAGAGGATTTTACACAATCAGAACCTACAAGAAAGCAGGGGAGGAGGATGGTGTGTGTGTGTGTGTGTGTGTGTGTGTGTGTGTGTGTGTGTGTGTGTGTGTGTGTGTGTGTGTGTGTGTGTGTGTGTGTGTGTGTGTGTGTGTGTGTGTGTGTGTGTGTGTGTGTGTCTGTTTGTTTGCGTGCATGCGTGAATGCGTGTTTGCAAGCAATATGTGTTAGTAGTCATATTTTTCATTCCTCCCTTGTCTTCACATCAAGCCAGGAGCGGGATAAATCAATCTGTGGATCCAATAAGGAGGGTCTTACCCTTGTATCTCAGCATCAGCAGGAAATGATTTCTCCCCAATCCATTGGCCCTGCATTAGCATAACCAATGGCCTTGCATGTCCTCTTGCCTCTTGGTGTTGGGGACGTCCGGAACGACCTCTTCCATTCACTATTCTTCCTGTAGGCTACACATTCACTATTCTGTAAAGACCTCTTCATGTACACATTCACTATTCTGTAATGACCTCTCCATGTACACATTCACTATTCTGTAATGACCTCTTCATGTAGGCTACACATTCACTATTCTGTAATGACCTCTTCATGTAGGCTACACATTCACTATTCTTCCTGTAGGCTACACATTCACTATTCTGTAATGACCTCTTCATGTAGGCTACACATTCACTATTCTGTAAAGACCTCTTCATGTACACATTCACTATTCTGTAATGACCTCTTCCTGTACACATTCACTATTCTGTAATGCCCTCTTCCTGTAGGCCACACATTCACTATTCTGTAATGCCCTCTTCCTGTAGGCTACACATTCACTATTCTGTAATGACCTCTTCCTGTACACATTCACTATTCTGTAACGACCTCTTCATGTACACATTCACTATTCTGTAATGCCCTCTTCATGTACACATTCACTATTCTGTAATGACCTCTTCCTGTACACATTCACTATTCTGTAATGACCTCTTCCTGTACACATTCACTATTCTGTAATGACCTCTTCCTGTAGGCTACACATTCACTATTCTGTAAAGACCTCTTCATGTACACATTCACTATTCTGTAATGACCTCTTCCTGTACACATTCACTATTCTGTAATGCCCTCTTCCTGTACACATTCACTATTCTGTAGTGACTTCTTCATGTACACATTCACTATTCTGTAATGCCCTCTTCATGTACACATTCACTATTCTGTAATGCCCTCTTCCTGTACACATTCACTATTCTTCCTGTAGGCTACACATTCACTATTCTGTAATGACCTCTTCCTGTACACATTCACTATTCTGTAATGACCTCTTCCTGTAGGCTACACATTCACTATTCTGTAATTACCTCTTCCTGTACACATTCACTATTCTGTAATGACCTCTCCATGTACACATTCACTATTCTGTAATGACCTCTTCATGTACACATTCACTATTCTGTAATGCCCTCTTCCTGCAGGCTGTACATTGTGTGTGTGTGTGTGTGTGTGTGTGTGTGTGTGTGTGTGTGTGTGTGTGTGTGTGTGTGTGTGTGTGTCTTTGTGTCTGTGTGTCTGTGTGTGTCTGTATGTGCGTGTGTGCGTACGTGCGTGCGTGAATGCGTGTTTGCAAGCAATGTGTGTTAGCAGTCATATTTTTCTTTCCTCCCTTGTCTTCACATCAAGTCAAGTCAGGAGAGGGACAAATCAATCTGTGGATCCAATATGGAGGCTCTTACCCTTGTATCTCAGCATCAGCAGGAAATGATTTCTCCCCAATCCATTGGCCTGGCATTAGCATAACCAATGGCCTTGGATGTCCTCTTGCCTCCTGGTGTTGGGGACGTCTGTAATGACCTCTTCCTCTACACATTCACTATTCTGTAATGACCTCTTCCTCTACACATTCACTATTCTGTAATGACCTCTTCATGTACACATTCACTATTCTGTAATGACCTCTTCATGTACACATTCACTATTCTGTAATGACCTCTTCATGTAGGCTACACATTCACTATTCTTCCTGTAGGCTACACATTCACTATTCTGTAATGACCTCTTCATGTACACATTCACTATTCTGTAATGCCCTCTTCCTGTAGGCTACACATTCACTATTCTGTAAAGACCTCTTCATGTACACATTCACTATTCTGTAATGACCTCTTCCTGTACACATTCACTATTCTGTAATGCCCTCTTCCTGTAGGCCACACATTCACTATTCTGTAATGCCCTCTTCCTGTAGGCTACACATTCACTATTCTGTAATGACCTCTTCCTGTACACATTCACTATTCTGTAACGACCTCTTCATGTACACATTCACTATTCTGTAATGCCCTCTTCATGTACACATTCACTATTCTGTAATGATCTCTTCCTGTACACATTCACTATTCTGTAGTGACCTCTTCCTGTACACATTCACTATTCTGTAATGACCTCTTCATGTACACATTCACTATTCTGTAATGACCTCTTCCTGTACACATTCACTATTCTGTAATGACCTCTTCATGTACACATTCACTATTCTGTAATGCCCTCTTCATGTACACATTCACTATTCTGTAATGCCCTCTTCCTGTACACATTCACTATTCTTCCTGTAGGCTACACATTCACTATTCTGTAATGACCTCTTCATGTACACATTCACTATTCTGTAATGACCTCTTCCTGTACACATTCACTATTCTGTAATGACCTCTTCCTGTACACATTCACTATTTTATAATGACCTCTTCCTGTACACATTCACTATTCTGTAATGCCCTCTTCCTGTAGGCCACACATTCACTATTCTGTAATGCCCTCTTCATGTACACATTCACTATTCTGTAATGACCTCTTCCTGTAGGCTACACATTCACTATTCTGTAATGACCTCTTCCTGTACACATTCACTATTCTGTAACGACCTCTTCATGTACACATTCACTATTCTGTAATGCCCTCTTCATGTACACATTCACTATTCTGTAATGACCTCTTCATGTAGGCTACACATTCACTATTCTTCCTGTAGGCTACACATTCACTATTCTGTAATGACCTCTTCATGTACACATTCACAATTTTTCCTGTAGGCAACTTTACTGGTGGATGAACCTGGTGTTACACATGTACACATTCACTATTCTGTAATGACCTCTTCCTGTACACATTCACTATTCTGTAATGCCCTCTTCCTGTAGGCTACACATTCACTATTCTGTAATGACCTCTTCATGTACACATTCACTATTCTGTAATGCCCTCTTCATGTACACATTCACTATTCTGTAATGCCCTCTTCCTGTACACATTCACTATTCTGTAATGACCTCTTCCTGTACACATTCACTATTCTGTAATGACCTCTTCCTGTAGGCTACACATTCACTATTCTGTAATGACCTCTTCCTGTACACATTCACTATTCTGTAATGACCTCTTCCTGTAGGCTACACAGTCACTATTGTTCCTCTTCTCTTCAATAGGTCTTTACTCTGCCCACTCGGGTCCTCTTCATCACTTCAGCCATCTATGAATTTCTCCTCTCCTCTCCTTTCCTGTCTTTGCCTCTCCTCTCCTTTCTTCTCTTCGTCTCTCTTCTGCTCTCTTTGTCTCTCCTCTCCTCTGCTGTCTTCTCTCCTCTCCTTTCCTATCTTTGCATCTCCTCTCTTCTCCTCTCTTTGCTTCTCTTTTCTTTTCTTCTCTTCTCTTCTCTTCTCTTCTCTTCTCTTCTCTTCTCTTCTCTTCTCTTATCCGCCCCTTGCTCCCCTACTCTTCTCTCCTCTCCTCTCCTCTCTTCTCTTCTCCTCTCTTCTCTCCTCTTCTCCTCTCTTCGCCTTTCCTCACCTCTCTGCGCCTCTCTTATCTCCTTTCCTCTCTTCCCCTCTCCTCTTCACGCCTATCTTCTTTCCTCTCCTCTCCTCGCCTCTACTCTGCTCCTGGCACAGTGTAATGTGGTGACATTGGGCTCCTCTCTGAAGTGCGAGCATCCCCCTGGGGGATCGTTTTCATTTGCATAAGTAACATCTTGATTTGCTCTAATATGAAATTAGTCCTCTGCAATGTTCAATTAACTCTGTGGTGCAGGCTGTAATTAAAATGCCTCACATCTCCCACTGTTCAAAAAGTTGGGATCAAGGCGAGGCAAGGCAGGGCTGAGGCAAGGCAGGCACAGGCTTCTGTGTGTGTGTGTGTGTGTGTGTGTGTGTGTGTGTGTGTGTGTGTGTGTGTGTGTGTGTGTGTGTGTGTGTGTGTGTGTGTGTGTGTGTGTGTGTGTGTGTGTGTGTGTATGTGAGTGTGTGTGTGTGTGTGTGTGTGTGTGTGTGTGTGTGTGTGTGTGTGTGTGTGTGTGTGTGTGTGTGTGTGTGTGTGTGTGTGTGTGTGTGTGTGTGTGTGTGTGTTTTGATGGAGCAAATTACACGTAAATGTGTTTGGGGTTAGTTTGTGTGAGGAGTTTGTGTAAAGGAGAGAGGAGAAGAAGCTTTCATTATATATGACCTTCACAATCATAGCACAGGGGTTGAAGATGTCTTTCGAGAAGTGCCATATTATCCGTAAGTTGAAAGTTAATGGGCTAACATAAACTAACCCCAATGTTTTCCTCCAGAATTTCCTTCCACTTATATTGTTGGTCTTGTAAGCTAATGCAATTCCAAGCCTGTCCCTCTCATAATGCCTGGTTCACACCAAGAGCGACCTACGCCAACTGAGCAACGGAAGTCATTATTTCTCTATGGAGGGCACGTGGCCAGAGCGGCCAGCGCTACCAGAGCGGCCAGCGCTACCAGACCAGCGTTACCAGACCAGCGCTACCAGACCAGCGCTACCAGACCAGCGCTACCAGACCAGCGCTACCAGAACAGCACTACCAGGCCAGCGCTACCAGACCAGCGCTACCAGAGCGGCCAGCACTACCAGACCAGCGCTACCAGGCCAGCGCTACCAGACCAGCGCTACCAGACCAGCGCTACCAGAGCGGCCAGCGTTACCAGACCAGCGCTACCAGACCAGCACTACCAGGCCAGCGCTACCAGACCAGCGCTACCAGACCAGCGCTACCAGAGCGGCCAGCGTTACCAGACCAGCGCTACCAGACCAGCGCTACCAGAGCGACCAGCGTTACCAGACCAGCACTACCAGACCAGCGCTACCAGGCCAGCGCTACCAGACCAGCGCTACCAGACCAGCGCTACCAGAGCGGCCAGCGCTACCAGACCAGCGTTACCAGACCAGCGCTACCAGACCAGCGCTACCAGACCAGCGTTACCAGACCAGCGCTACCAGACCAGCGCTACCAGACCAGCGCTACCAGACCAGCGCTACCAGACCAGCACTACCAGAGCGAATTCGCCAGGAGCAAAGGGAAGTGAGCGACCAGAGCGAATTTCCAG
>NC_085857.1:4073873-4108873 GCF_034702125.1 Engraulis encrasicolus | reverse complement strand
ACACCCTCTGAAACTCCTGCATCATGCAATGAGTGGTTTAATGAGAACATAATAATCTCCATCCAGCAGAGCAGTACTACTGTTTGCGCTTGCCTCTCTGTCTCTCGAGTGAGTCTCCAAATTCAAAATAGGTCGCACGCTGTCACTCGTCCCGCCCCCTTTCTCAGAACTGTCTGTTTATTGGTTCACAGACTTCCCAGAGACAGTTGGAAGCGATATTACTATTGGCTGAGGGGCGCTTTGCCGTGAGGAGCGCTTTCGCCACTCTTTGTTGATTGCGACTTCATAAAAAAAACTTCATATCGCAAAATTACGCATAGGAGAGCGCCATTTCGGCGCTCCTTCTTCACATGGCCCTAGGCGACCGCCTAGTCGGCCTATGCTAAAAACCGGCCCTGAGTGATGTGATGATAGTGATATGAAGTCAGACAGGACATTATGCCCACTCGCTTAAACCGGCAGCACTCTGCAGACTAAGTGGAATGACCAATGAATGTATGGGCCCGTCAATGCATTTTGTCATAGTTGTCGATTGGTGAGAGTGTACAGTGTGTGTGTGTGTGTGTGTGTGTGACACACACACACACACACACATGCACACAAATGTTTGTCTGGCTTTTTTTCCAACTGTGTGATTTGGGGCCTAAATATGAGTCATAAAACCACAGTTCGATAAAAAAACCCCAATAATTGTGTAATGCCTTCATGTATGTAATTAGCAGCTGGGGACGACATCTCATCTCATTAGACTCTTCCAGTTGGGCAGCGGTCTGGCTATCATCCAGGGAGACACACACACATGCACGCACAGAAATGCTTGTACACACACAGAAATGCTTGTACACACACATAAATGCTTGTACATACACACACACACACACACACACACACACACACACACACACACACACAGAAATGCTTGTACACACACACACACACACACACACAGAGAAATGCTTGTACACACATACACACACACACACACACACACACACACGCACGCGCGCACACACACACACACACACACACACACACACACACACACACACACACACACACACACACACACACACACACACACACACACACACACACACACACACACACACACACACACACACACACACACAGTGTCATTGGCCATCGTTGCTGCCTGGCTGCTGTGTGGGGTGGAGGGATGGTCACCATATGCACACACAGTCTGCTAGGCCATGGGTCAGTTACAGTACAACACAGTCAACATGGTCACCTCTTCTTCCTCTACTTGACTCTCTCCTCCTCTCTTTCTCTCTTTTAGTTCCTCTCTCTCTTGTCAATTCAATTGAATTCATGTGGGAAACTTCACAAAACACAATAAGAAGGCCTCATACACACATACAGTATAATGTATGGAAAACAGTAATGCCGTGTCCAGACCAAGAGCGGACTACTCTGCCTGGAAGTGTGGGTAGCAGAAGAAGTTTCGCCTTGAATTCGCTGTGACGCAGCATTGACATGTTTGATTCAGCTAATCACATAACGGCTCTGGCTTGACAACCTGGGACATTCGGAGATATGAACGTTCCAATTGGTTTTCGCCGAACCAGTTCATAGCGAATTCTCTTAAGATTAGCTTGAGTTTAATCGTCAAAATTCGCTCTGGTCGCTCAAGAAGCTTCGATCCTGGCGAATTCGCTTTGGTAGTGCTGGTCGCGTGCCCTCCATAGAGAAATAATGACTTCCGTCGCTTCATTCGCTCCGTTCTCTCTTGGTCTGTACACGGCATTACACTATCTGCCTCACATTCTATAATGCCCCCTCTAGATAATAACTTGTTTTGACTTCACCCAAGTACACAATACACAGTAAACAAATTGAGCTGCTGACAAAAACGGATATGGAGGGATTTTGTGTACACAGTATATTTATGTTACCTGAGGCAATGTGACTCATAGACACATGTCAACACTTGCACATATCAATCACAGAATGAAGAAAAATAAAAACAAATTCTGTCAAAGAGGGATAGACATCTGCCACCATGTCTCTAAATAGTACTGGGAGACAAGATCAACTCTTGTGCTGCATCTTCAGAGCAATATTTATGTCTGTGTATATTTACAGCATGCACAGTGTGTGTGCGTGTGTGTGTGTGTGTGTGTGTGTGTGTCTGTGTCTGTGTGTGTGTGTGTGTGTGTGTGTGTGTGTGTGTACGCGCGCGTGTGCGTGTGCGTGTGCGCGTGTGTTTGTGTGTGTGTGCGTGCGTGCATGCAGGCCCGCCGACAGGGGGGGACAAAAGGGCTTTTTGTCCCGGGCCCTGGGATAGGGGGGCCCAGAACTGGGCCCTCATTAAGTTTGTGATTAATGGTTCTAATTAATTTCAAAATAAGATGGTTTTTGAGAGAGGGAGATTGCGCTATATTTACATTAAATAAATGATGCAGATATTTTGCCTTTCCTGCCCTTAAAAAGGATCAAGAACCCCCACCTCCCGCACCCCCAGTGCACAAATGGTTTGGTCGGTCATTACCAGAAAGAAAAAAAAGGCTTCAACTTAACGCGGCTTGTGCCAATTTGCCAAGGTGTCTGAAGAAGCAGTCGTTCAAACCAGGAGGGCAGAAAATGAAGGATAGGAGAAAAATAGATGAAGACACCAGAAGCCCCAGGATTTCAGTAAAAAGTTCTTCAGATGATGCAGGTACTAACAATAGCAGAGGACACTAACAAAGCAAAAGTTTCCCTTCATAAACAGACACGCACGTGTTTAAAACATGATCAGTCACACCATTTTATAACCACAGCTTAGTAAAATTGTGTTTCAAATCTGACCATCTGTGACCTTAGCTAGGAATATGCACATTAGCCCCAATCATAACATGATGAGAAGTTGTGTCGCGCGCAAGGAGAGGGCAAGGGAGAAATTTTAAAACTGTGCTATTATGCAACGCTATTTCGCTTAGCGCGTATAAATCCCGCTTAGCGCAAATGCTAACACTTTATCAACCTGTTAACTTTGTGGGGAGAAACAGTGTACATCCGTTTTGCATATAGGCCTACATTTCTGCATCTTGACTTGTTCCTGTGTTTGGCTATTCCTGGTGTGGGAAGGCTGACGTCTTGGTGTGCTGCTTACTTGTTCACTGTCCTCACACGTCACTTGAAGTGAGTTTAGCAAACTAGAGCTGATTCAGTGAGGCACGTTTTGATGTACAAGCCCTCAAATTGCTAAAGTAAATTGCTAGTGGTGGGCCGTTATCGGCGTTAACGTGCTGCGATAATGTGAGACTCTTGTCGCGCGATAAAGAAAATATCGCACGTTAATCTATTCTCAAAATATAGGTTTGGAGTTTGGGTATGCACGTCACCATAGCGTTTAATTGACAGATGCTTTTAGACAGCGCTCCAGTCGCTTCTCCACCTGTTGTTTCAGCAGACCTACTAAATATGAAGTGTTTGCATGCTGAAAACATTAATCCCTCTGTCGTGGTAGGCCTAGTTGTTGTTTGAGTGCTTTTTCATAAGTGGTAGACTAAAGAGACGTTATTGTTTGAGGTGAAGCATAGAGAGACATTATTGTGTGTGAGTAGCTACCAGCCCGACATAACCTACATTTCCTCGCGCATTGCATAGAATACATAGGTAAACAACTTCCAGAAATCTTGCCTGTGATATAATTGCAAAACATTCCGTGTGATAGTCCTATGCATTTTGAAGATTGTCAAACTGAAACTGTCAATATCTACTCTCGCTGAATGTTTGTGTTGCAATCGCGCACATTTGCGATTCAGTGAGATATTCTCATGTCCGACGGTAATAAACCTCGCGGTTGTCGCGCTTGACTTTTTTTTTTGCAAACTGAATTCATGTCGAGTTGTAACTCATCTGGCATTCTAACTCTGAGAACAACTGTCAAATCGCCGTGTGCCTGTAGGTTCTAGATAGGAGGCATATCCAGTAGCCTGGCTCTGCTGAGGGCTGCTGTGCCTACTACGCGCAGAGCTCCTCCCTCTCTTAAAGGAGCCGCTGCTCCTTTTAACAGTCAGTGGCAGATTCTCTCTCTCTCTCTCTCTCTCTCTCTCTCTGCCCATTAGAAATGCTGAATTGTTGAGGTAATATTGTTTAAATAGCCTAAATGTTTGATAGATTTATCTGTATTTGCCTCTACAACTTATAGCGCTGTTCATTTTGAAATTTCAGTATCTTATAACTGTAAATGCTTCCTAACATATTGGACACACTTTACACATATTGCTGTGATTTTTTTCATCTCCAAGTATCAACATGACCATTTTTTGAAGATGAGATGCATTTTGGAAAAAAAGATGAGCTCTGGTCTAATGCGCCATCTGTCTTAAGAAACCCCAAGGTTTTTTTCGGCATTATTTCGCTATCGTGCCTATTCTGAATGAGCCATTTTGATATAGATTAATCTAGATTAATCTAGATTAATTTCATAATTACAGTGAGATTAATCTAGATTAAAAAAATTAATCTATGCCCACCCCTATAAAAAACACATACACTTGTGTTATTAATGTTGTGAATCCTATTTATTTTGTTTCATTTCTAAATAAATGTTGGCAAAAATGCATGGATAAATGGATGGATAGATCATTTACTACGGAATTATTGTATGCGTCATTGATTTGTGAGGCTACTTTGATACCAATGTCATTTCTTTTATAATGGGTAGGTCTAATAATATACTGTATAGCATATCACGTGAGAGTGGTGCGCTTTCAGGCCGAAAGTGTAGTCTGGCCACCTGGTGTCCCTTGAAAAAAATGGTGGTTTGGTGGTTGGGGGGGGGTTGGAGGAAGGGGGGCCCATTGATATTTTTTTGTCCCGGGCCCAGCCAAACCAGTCAGCGGCCCTGTGCGCATGTGTGTACGTGCGTGTGTCTGTTTATGTGTGTACTTCTCTTGTGAACCCCCACCGACATGTGATCACAGTGGCAATATCCTCCTTTCCAATTGCGACATCAAAGTGAAAATACATAGTATAGTAGCATCTGCTCTCAGAATATCACACTACAAAAAAGTGACATCAAAACGGGACCAAAACACTGAATGCAATGCATCGTCATCTCTTTCATCATAGTTGTCTGTAGGCCCCTGGAGTCTAGGTTGAAAAGAGAGGCTGTGTAGAAACAGGAGCCCCCTGGAGTCTAGGTTGAAAAGAGAGGCTGTGTAGAAACAGGAGGCCCCTGGAGTCTAGGTTGAGAAGAGAGGCTGTGTAGAAACAGGGACAAATCTCTGCATGACATTGCATGGAGTTTCACCTCTTCACTCAATTACTGTCTTTTTAATGTTGGTAACACTTCCAAATAAGGGGCCATAATTAACAGTAAAGTAGCTACAACCTAATACTTAAGTAAGGGTTAATAATCATTATTTAATGCCACATTAGACACATATTAATTGTTATTAATGCATTAGTAAGCAGTTACTTAACTATTAGATAACTATTACCTTGTGTTACAAGTTAATAGCATATTATTATTTAACTAATAGATAAGTAAGGGCACAGTTAATAGTTAAGTAGCTATCAGGTCATACTTAACTAAGGACCAAAAGTAACACTTACTTAATACAAAAGCAACGCATAACTAATGGTTATATAATACATAAATATTGGGTTTTGGGACCCTTATATTAGAGTTGGCTGAGGATAACTAATGGTTAATTAATAGATAGATATTGGTGTTTGGGACCCTTATATTAGAGTTGGCTGCGGATAACTAATGGTTAATTAATCGATAGATATTGGTGTTTGGGACCCCTATAATAGAGTTGGCTGAGCATACCTAATAGTTAAGTAATTAATCTACTGTGACATCTAGTTTTCACTCGTTCAAATCACTGTAATAGTGGCAACAGGAGCTATTATATAGCAAGGATTGGACATACACTTCTCAATGATGGTGGGATGATGAGATGTAATTTTTTCATGTACCACTTATTAAATTTAATGGTAAAAACCCTACAATAAATGCAGAACATTATGAAGAGTAACAGTTTTGAAGCAAAACTAAACCATTCCTTTGTGATAATTAGGTTAATGTTTGAGAATATTAGCTCCAAGAAGAGCAGTGCATGATGGGTACGCAATCTATAGACAACAATAATTCGGTATTATTTAATCATTAGATATGCCTTACTTTTGTATTAAGTAAGTGTTAATTAAGGTCCTTTGGTAAGTATGACCTAATAGCTACTTAACTATTAACTGTACCCTTACTTATCTATTAGTTAAATAATTATATGCTATGAACTTGAGACACATGGTAATAGTTATCTAATAGTTAAGTAACTGCTTACTAATGTTTAACATGTGAAATAATAACAGTTTATATGTGTCTAATGTGGCATTAAGTAGTGATTATTAACTGTTACTAAAGTATTAGGTTATAGCTAATTTGCTGTTAATTATGTTAATTATAATTATATATATGGCCCCTTACCATGTGTCTCAAGTTAATAGCATATAATTATTTAACTAATAGATAAGTAAGGGTACAGTTAATAGTTAAGTAGCTATTAGGTCATACTTAACTAAGGACCTTAATTAACACTTACTTAATACAAAAGTAAGGCATACCTAATGATTAAATAATACCGAATTATTGTTGCCTATAGATTGCGTACCCATCATGCACTGCTCTTCTTGGAGCTAATATTCTCAAACATTAACCTAATTATCACAAAGGAATGGTTTAGTTTCGCTTCAAAACTATTACTCTTCATAATGTTCTGCATTTATTGTAGGGTTTTTACCGTTAAAAAGTGTTACATGAAAGTGGTACATGAAAAAATTACATCACATCACCCCACCATCATTGAGAAGTGTACGTCCAATCCTTGCTATATAATGGCTCCTGTTGCCACTATTACAGTGATTTGAACGAGTGAAAACTAGATGTCACAGTAGATTAATTACTTGACTATTAGGTATGCTCAGCCAACTCTATTATAAGGGTCCCAGACACCAATATCTATCGATTAATTAACCATTAGTTATCCGCAGCCAACTCTAATATAAGGGTCCCAAATATCAATATCTATCTATTAATTAACCATTAGTTATCCTCAGCCAACTCTAATATAAGGGTCCCAAAACCAAATATTTATGTATTAATTAACCATTAGTTATGCCTTGCTTTTGTATTAAGTAAGTGTTAATTTTGGTCCTTAGTTAAGTATGACCTGATAGCTACTTAACTATTAACTGTGCCCTTACTTATCTATTAGTTAAATAATAATATGCTATTAACTTGTAACACAAGGTAATAGTTATCTAATAGTTAAGTAACTGCTTACTAATGTTCAACATATGCATTAATAACAATTAATATGTGTCTAATGTGGCATTAAATAATGATTATTAACCCTTACTTAAGTATTAGGTTGTAGCTACTTTACTGTTAATTATGGCCCCTTATTTGGAAGTGTTACCCTAATGTTTTATTTTTAGTTGGGTTCTCTTTGCTTCTCTTACACACGCACGCACGCACGCATGCACGCTCATACACACACACACACGCACGCACGCACGCACGCACGCATGCACGCTCATACACACACACACCACTCCTAGAGAGAGACTATTAAACTCCCCACCCTTCAGCATTTGGTTCCTTGCTTCCCCTGTGTTTACCTCCGCTTCCCTCCTAGTTCTGTAAACATACCGGTATTTGTTTTCCCTAAAACTAATCCACCTTCCCCCAACACACTTTACCTCCCAAACCACCTAAACTCCTTTCTCTGATGGTAATTCTGAGAAGCCTCTATGCTTGGGGGTGTGGGGATGCCAGCTCAGGACAGCTGTGGCCCATGCTTTGTCTTTATGCCTCTCTGCCTTAGTCACAGTTTCTGTCTCTGTCTCTATCTCTCTCTCTCTATCTGTCTCTGTCACTGCCCCTCTCTCTGTGTATGTGTCTCTGTCTCTCTCGCTCAGGGGCGCCACCAGAAATGTTGGGCCCCATGAAAGACTCAAACTTTGGGGCCTCTTGAGGACCCTATTGAAGTTTCACGAGCATTTTATTGAACTGAAACACGGAGCATACATAGCACCACAAGGTGGCAGTATTTCACATTCTGACCTGCATTAACCTGCATTGTCAAATTACTGTATTACAACACTCCCACTTAATTTAACAATAAACTTAAGTCTTACTTTCTTTAACTTAAATCACTTAGGAGATGTATTACACTTAGACTCTTCTCTTAGACTATAAGTCCCCTTTTTTAACAAACTTAAAAGAGTAATACTAGAATACTAGCAAGCCATTTTTTTTTATTTTTTTTTACCTTACTTACCAGTAGTCTTAACTTAGGCTCTAACAATACTTAACATTGGCCTACGACTTGTACTTATCTGAGTTACACAGTACAAAGTCCAATTTCTCTCCTAAGATACTCAAACTTCTGCTTTGGTAAGGGCTTGGTCAAGATGTCTGCCCTCATATCATCTGTAGGACAGTATTGCAGTTGAATTTGTCCATTCTGCACACATTCACGAATGTAGTGGTACCGAATGTCTATGTGCTTTGTTCTTGAATGGTCAACTGGATTCTTAGCTATGGCAATAGCTCCTTGGTTGTCCTCCAGAATCACTGTTGGTGTAACATCCATTCCTAGATCACTCAGAAGTCGTGTAAGCCAGGTACATTCTTGTGCTGCCTGGCTGAGAGCGACGTATTCTGCTTCAGCAGTTGACAGTGCGACTGTGTTCTGTTTCTTGCTGAGCCAGCTTACTGCTCCTCCACTCAGTAGGAAGACGTTCCCGGTTGTAGAACGACGATCATCCTGATCTCCTGCCCAGTCAGCGTCTGAGAAGCCGACTAAAGTTCCAGACTCTGACCGCTGGTACTTGAGAGCGAGGTTTGCGGTACCTTTCAGGTAGCGAAGAATCCTCTTCACAGCAGTCATGTGTGCAGTGTTTGGTTCAGCGTTGAACTTTGACACAGCACTCACTGCTTGTGCGATGTCTGGCCTGGTGGCCATTGCTGCGTACAGCAGGCTTCCTACAATTGACTGGTAGGTACCTGGGTTCACTGGCTTACTGACACCATCATTTTTCTGTAACTTCACATTTGCATCAGCTGGGGTTGTGACCGGATTGGCTTTATCCATGCCGTATTTCTGAAGAACGGCTTCAATGTAATGCTTTTGGTGAAGGTACACACAGCTGTTTGTCTTGTCTTGAATCACTGAGATGCCCAGTATGTAAGACAACTCACCCATGTCTTTCATCTTGTATCTGTTTTTCAGAGCAACTTTCAACTCACTCATGCTCTGCAGTGACTCTGTGATCAGAATCAAATCATCGACATAAACAGCTAAGATCTCTAGCTCCTGTCGAGCTCTCACGAACACACAGGGATCTGATGTGCTCTGGTTGAATCCAAGATCTTTCATGAACTCTGTGAAAGTCTTACTCCAGCAGCGAGGTGACTGCTTAAGGCCGTAGATTGCCTTTTTCAGCTTGCACACCAAGTGCTCTTGGCCTGGCTTGACGTACCCGTCTGGTTGCTCCATGTAGATTTCCTCCTCTAGATGTCCATTTAGAAATGCAGTAACGACATCCATCTGGTGTACATGCATGTTATTCTGAACAGCAAAGGACAGCAATGCACGAATTGAGCTGAATCGTACAACAGGTGAGAACGTTTCATCATAGTCAGCGCCATACTTCTGTGAGTAACCCTTGGCAACAAGTCTGCACTTGTATCTCTCCACTTCTCCATCACTATGGTGCTTGACTTTGAGCACCCATCTCGAACCTATTGGTTTTCTGTCTTTTGGCAATTTCACTAAGTCCCAAGTATCATTTTCAAGCAGGGACTCGAACTCCAAATCAGCTGCTTCCTTCCATTCCTTAGCATTAGAGCTTGTCATTGCTTCCTTCAGTGTACTTGGCTCATTTACACTACAGACATTTGCATAATGTTCAACAGTCACTGTGTCTGCATATTCATCATAGCCATACCTTGTTGGGGGCTTTCTGACTCTGCCGCACTCTCTCGGAGCTTCATTGACTGGTGTGTCATCGTTGACTGATGCTCCTCTCTCATCAGGACCACTGCCAGCATCACTGTCTGAACAAGACACTTCCACTTCCTGTTTCCAGTCGAAGTCGGTCTCATTGAAGATGACGTCCCGGCGAATCAGAATTCTCCTTTTCTCCTCATCCCACAGACGATAGCCCTTTGCATTGTTGGCATATCCCACGAAGCGAAGCTTCACCGCTTTCTTGTCCAGCTTTCTCCTCTCTACTTCTGGAACATGTGCATATGCCACACAGCCAAAAACTCTTATGTGACTGATGTTCGGCTTTTTTCCACTCCATCTCTGGTACGGGGTCTGTTGCTTTAGAAGTGATGTGGGCAACCTGTTCTGCACGTAGGCTGCTGTTGCTACAGCCTCTCCCCAATACATGTTTGGCAGCTTTGCATGAGACAGCATACTCCTTGCTGCTTCAACTAAAGTCCGATTTTTTCTTTCAGCTACACCGTTTTGCTGTGGTGTATGGGGTACAGACATTTCATGGTGGATGCCTTGAGCTTTCAGATATTCCTGGAATTCTTTCGACGTGTATTCCCCACCGTTGTCTGTTCTCAGTCTTGCAACTCTTTGTCCACACTCATTGGAGAATGTTCTCTCAAACTCCTTGAACTTGCTGAGCACTTCACTTTTCTGCCTCATGAAGTATACTTTGCAGCATCTTGAGTAATCATCAATGAATGTCACGAAATACTTTGACCCTCCTATGGATTCAGTCTGCATGGGACCACAGACGTCACTATGAATCAGCTGCAGTTTTCGCTTTGAGCGTATTGCTCCCACTGACTTGAATGGCTTCCTAGCCAGCTTGCCCTCCACGCACGCTTCACAGAAGGAGTTCTCTTTTTCAGCAGAAAAGTCCATTCCACTCACCAGAGGTTTTAGCTCCTTCAGCATGGTAGTGTGGCCCAGTCTTTGATGCCATAGGCTGGCTGCAACTGATGCACTTCCTGCTGTATGAGGGACAGGCGTACTCCCCTCCACATCCAACTGGTATAGTCCATCGGATCGTTGTGTTCCCATCCCGAGAAGATCTCCATCTTTTCCACGAATGTAGCACCGGGCCTTCTTGAACTGCACAGTATTCCCTTTTTTCACAGCAGCTCCCACTGAGAAAAGATTCCCTGACAACTTGGGAACATACAGCACATCGTACATTGTGACATCTTTGACATCACTCACTTTGAAAGTCATTTTCATTTTTATAGTGCCGAGTCCTTGTGCATCGACTACTCTGCCATCGCCCAGTTTCACTGACTGTGGCTTTGTGAATTCCTGGTAATCCTGCAGTATTTCTTTTGAGCATGTCATGTGTTTTGACGCTCCAGAATCGATCAGCCATTCGACCTGTTTCACTTTTTCATTCTGATTTTCTCTGACAACAAATGCACTGTCGTTTGCACTCTCAGAATTTTCATTATCCTCACATGTCATTTGTTTAGCCTTGTGGGTTTGATTTTTATTTTTTAACTTGGGACAATTTCGTTTCAGATGTCCTCTTTCCCACATTTAAAACATTTCCACTTGGATCTGTCGATTCCCTCAGGCTGTGGATCCCCACGCACTTGAGTTTGCATCGCAGAGGCGGCACCTGGTGGCGCAACACTGGTACTGCCGTTTGCCTGCACTCGCTTTTGTTCCTCATTTACTAATGACTGCTGCACGAATTGAAGAGTCAAACTGTCCATCTTTGTCTCCAGGGCAGTGACAATTGTTGCATAGCTGGGTGGGAGACTACCCAGCAATGTCACAATCTGATCCTCCTCCTCAATTACAGCACCAATAGCACTGAGCTGATCTGTTAATTCTTTCATGCGCTTCAAATGCTCGGTTATCGTTTCTCCTTCCTTCATTTCACACCTGAAGTACTTCTTCTTTAGAAACAATTTATTTGCTAGAGTGTCTCTCTCAAAATGTCCCTTCAGCGTATCCCACGCTTCTTTAGGTGACTGGCAACTTGTAATCAGGTACAGTTGAGATGTACTTACATTAAGCACCAACATTGAAAACGCTTTTTCTTTCTTCCTAGCGAATTCGGCTCGTGCAGCTGCGTTAGCATCCTGTGCTAATGTTTCCGTCTCCATTACCATGCCCCATAGACTCTTAGCTTTCAGCAGATGCTCGATCTGGAATTTCCACGTAGCCCAGTTGTCTGGTCCACTTAGCTTGTCGATAAACAGTCTGTCCTCCATTGTGAATCACACAACACCGAGTACTCCACACAGAATCCGTGTAAAACCACTGTTTCAAGCTATTTACTAGAACTGACTGGGACCGACTGGGCCCATAACCTATTGAAGTTTCATGAGCATTTTATTGAACTGAAACACGGAGCATACATAGCACCACAAGGTGGCAGTATTTCACATTCTGACCTGCATTAACCTGCATTGTCAAATTACTGTATTACAACAGGCCCCCTGTAAGTGCTGTCAATGCTTGGGCCCTTAGAGTCTGTAACAACTTTCCCCCTCTAGCGGCACCCATGCTCTCTCTCTCTTTGTCTCTGTCTCTATCTCTCTCTCTGTGTCTGTGTTTGTTTCTCTGTCTCTGTCTATATATCTCTCTCTCTCTCAACCCCAGTACGCATTCCACCAGCTTCAGCACCAAGGACAGCGATCAGCCAGTCAGTGGGGAATGCAGCAGAGGGAGTGTTTGCTAGCAGCAAAGGCAGTGGTGCCATTAGGACAATAAGTGTGTGTGTGTGTGTGTATGTGTGTGTATGTGTATGTGTGTGTGTGTGTGTGTGTGTGTGTGTGTGTGTGTGTGTGTGTGTGTGTGAGAGTGTGTGTGTGTGTGTGTGTGTGTGAGAGTGTGTGTGTGTGTGTGTGTGTGTGTGTGTGTGTGTGTGTGTACACGTGTGGGTGAGAGAGATTGAGAGAGAGAAAAGAGAGAGAGAGAGAGTCTGAGTGATACTCTTGCCTATACGCACTGTATGGTATTGCCAGTACTGTGGGTACAATAACATAAGGGTCATGCTCAGTCAAAAAGACACACACACACACACACTAACACACACACACACACACACACACACACACACACACACACACACACACACACACACACACACACACACACACACACACACACACACACACACACACACACACACACACACACACGTACACACGCACACACACATGCATATGTCTCTCTGTCTCTCTCCCTGACACACACCCTCTCTCCACAACCTTTCTCTGGAAGGGTGAGTAGTCTTATCAAAGAGGCAGTTTTGTGTGTCTAGCCTGGAGCTGACCACAGGGAGAGAGAGAGTTAGCATGCTGCATGTTCATCAGAGAGTTAGCTGGTCATTAGTATGCTGCTCTCCTGCAAGCACACAAGCAGGCACGCATTGAAGGATGGACGCACGCAAGCATGCACACATACACACACACACACACAACTCCATCCCGGTCTGCCTGTTACTCTCAGCTGAAATGTTGTTGGATGCCAGGATGTTTGTGTGTTGCCCTCAGCTGTGGTGGGTGCCAGGATGTTTGCATCATCATGGGCTACAAGGCAGGAGACCATGAATAGCAAGAAGAGAGAGAGAGAGAGAGAGAGAGAGAGAGAGAGAGAGAGAGAGAGAGAGAGAGAGAGAGAGAGAGAGAGAGAGAGAGAGAGAGAGAGAGAGAGAGAGAGAGAGAGAGAGAGAGAGAGAGAGAGAGATACCCTGCTCCCCTACTCTCCTTTTAAACCAATAATACGGCACCCCTGGCAGGGAAAATGTGGTGTAGTGAGTTTGCATGGCCCCACAATTCCAATCCATTAAAACCCCCCTCCCTCACTTCAATCCAATTCATTTCAACTCAGTTCACTTCAATTTAATGGACACGTTCATCCCAGGCCTGGTCCTTCAATCCCCATCGCTCTCATCTGTAGTCAGTGTTTCATGTCGATCATGATACTTTATATATTCAAATTCAGCTCTTTCTAGTCCCATGACATGTGCTTGTCTCACCATCAATTTGCCAATACATGTGGACACTATGGAGAAGGTGGCATTGTCCTGGTTTCTGAGTGTGCTTATAGTGCATGTTTAGTGTGAAAGGTGGCATTTTCTTTGCTTGTGATTTTAGTGCATATTTTGTGTGTGTGTACTGTGTGTGTGTGCACATGCAACCTGTTTACCATAAAACATGCATTGGTAGTGAATTCTCTTAACCAATTTGGCACCTGCAAAAAAAAGAAATCCTGCTGAATGCTTATCCTTTTTTGGAAAAAGGTGCCCTGATGCCTATAAAAACTGAAGAAGCTCATCAAAACATGAAATAAGTTGCATTTAAAAGATAGGACCGTCATCTTCATACGTTCATTGGCTTTTTGGGCCTTTATTTTTCAGACAAGACAGTGTGAGAGCAGACAGGAAGTGAACAGGAGAGAGAGAGATGGGGAGGGATCGGCAAATGACCCGGGCACTCAAATGACACTCAAACTCGGGTTGCCGGCGTGGCAGCCCAGTGCTCTAACGCAGTGTTTCCCAAACTTTTTTGTCCCGCGTACCCCCAAAGTCTTTTTGTTGTACCATGAGTACCCCCTAACTCATGTTCTATGTCTCTTCCTCTATCCCAATGTGACTATGCTCCATACATTGGTTATTACATTTTTCCAAGTACCCCCTGGAAGTGGCTCGCGTACCCCTAGTGGTACACGTACCCCTGGTTGAGAAACACTGCTCTAACGTTAGAGCCACGGTAGGGCCACCATGACATCAGATTAAGGGCAGTCATGTGTAAGTGGTTAGGGCGTCAGACTTGTAGCCCAAAGGTTGCCGGCTCGACTCCCGACCTGCCATGTTGATGGGGAGAGTAATCGACCAGTTCTCTCCCCCATCCTCCTCCATGACTGAGGCACCGTGAGCATGGTAACGTTCCGCCGCACTGCTCCCCATGGGGCGCCATTGAGGGCTACCCCCTTGCACAGGTGAGGGATGAATTCAATTTTGGTGTGTGCAGTGTGCAGTGTTCAATTGTGTGCTGTGGAGTGCTGTGTCACAATGTTTTCACTGTTTCACTTAAGTGTTTTTTATTCTTAGCTCATAATGGCCGTTAAGCAATTTGAGGAGTGGGGAATCTAAAGTGCATTGTGTCTCTAGTTTGCTTGGTCTCTCTGACTTTATTACTGCTTAACTGTACTGCTGCTGCTGGTGTGTGTGTGTGTGTGTGTGTGTGTGTGTGTGTGTGTGTGTGTGTGTGTGTGTGTGTGTGTGTGTGTGTGTGTGTGTGTGTGTGTGTGTGTGTGTGTATTTGTGTCTGTATTGTGTTCACCATGCGTGGCTTTATCGCTACTTAACTGTGTGGCTTCATCCTGACCTCTCAGCTCTAACTGTAAATTGCCACTGACTGTTTCCTCATCAGTGACAGAATTGAATTAGAGTCCGCTCTATAACGCTATAAGAGGATGGAGGAGGGAGGGAGGGGAGGGGTTTGGAGCTGTGGTTGACGGGGTGGCGGAATAAACACACACACACATACACACACACACACACATACAGCAAAACACACACACACACAAGTACACACGCAGTCACAGAGCCACACACACGGACTTGGCAGCATTCCAAGTGCGCATTAAATGTGGAATATGCTCTCTATTGATCTGCGGATGGATCATCGCCCCCCGCTGCGAAATAGAAGCAAATCCATCCCCATACGCTGACCTGATGGCACTGAGTGTCTCCAGAATGCAAATGACATCATTATACCCATGACCCTCTCTGCCATCCCCACCAACCACCTCCTGCCATCTCCTCCTCTTCCTCCTTCCATCTCCTCTTCCACCTCCACCACCTCCTACCATCTCCTCCTCCACATCCTACCATTTCCTCCTCCTCCTCCTCCATCTCCTCCTCCTCTTCTGTGTCCTCCTCCTCCACATCCTACCATTTCCTCCTCCTTCACCTCCTACCATCTCCTCCTCCACCACATCCTCCCATCTCCTCTTCCACCTCCACCACCTCCTACCATCTCCTCCTCCACATCCTCCCATCTCCTCCTCCACCTCCTCCCATCTCCTCCTTCACCTCCTACCATCTCCTCCTCCCTCTTTTTATCTCCCACGACCTCCTCCTCCTTATTTTTCTTTTCCACCATCTATACTATCTCCTCCTCTACTAATACCAACGTCCAACGGGTTTTCTTTTTTGTTTCCCACTTGCTGCACGACCCTGGCTGCGCACAACTCAACCTCTGATTGTTTGAAGCCGCTGTCAGTCAAAAAAATAGCTCACATGGTTGGCTGCCAGTATCTTGCCCCTCCTCACAACACCATGTTTATAAACACAAAAATGTATTCCTCCTCCTGTTCCAGCTCCTCTTATTCCACATCAGGCGTCAGACACACAAAGGTGGAACGGAACGGAAGCGAGACGAATGAGGTGTTTCTGCTTAGTTCCGGCCCAGAACTCATGCTACCCACTCCAGGAGGTACGGCGTGCATTAAGGGGCTACGCAATGTCACCCGAGTGGGAGGGAGGATGTTAACTGACATCCTCCCAGGTGTGGTTCGGCCATAAGTTTCACAATCACTCACAATCGTCGGCAATCACACCTGGGATGATGTCAGTTAGCATCCTCCCTACCGCGTGGGTCATACTGCTTTTATACAATTCAATTGCCATCAAAAATACCAGGATACATTTTCGAACAAATGTTTATTAGTTACCTTCATCATTAGTTGTTTACCTGCTCCGCTAAACAAAGTAGTTCCGAAATGACAGATTCTACGGTTGCCATGCAATGACGAGCTGACAGTGCCAGCGTTCCATGAAACTGTGTTATCTGCGCTTTTCCCGTGTGGACTGCGACTGGACTTTCGCCTACTTAAATGATGATGCATGCATGATTCATGTGAACACCGTACAATCTTTTTAGTTAGATGCCTTTTGTAAGCCTTTTGGCAAACATTCATTTTCACATTCCTGTGGGCCGCAACTTGCTTATAAAATATTGTAACAAGCTGCGTAACGACGCACCTCGCACGTCTTTCCCTCTCCCGCATGAGATCTGAGCGCTGTTCCCACACACACAACTACACAAATCAACATCCCTTGTAGGCCTCTGATACCCCGGCATCTGTTTTACTGCCGTAGGCTACAACTTTGCTTCTGAAACACTTTCGCATGAATTTCCACTCAAACCTGTTCAGTAGTCATGTGATTAATTTAATTCCTCTATTAGCACTAATACATACAATGTTAATGCAATGTACATACAATGTTAATGCCTGTATAAGTAACTAGTAAGGCATGTACTAAGCAAACGCTAAGGCCTACTAGGTCCTTACTAAGGTTACATTGGTAATAAATCCCTTATTGTGCATGAACAAGACATTTGCGAATACATGCCTAACAAATGTTTGATTTTGCTTTGTACGTACCTTACAAGTTACTTAGAGAGAGAGAGAGAGAGAGAGAGAGAGAGAGAACAAAAAAGAAATGGTGCAAATGTGCTCATTTTAACGTTCAAAGAGAAGAGCAGGTTGTTCTTCCATCACCACCAGACCCACCACAAACACCACACCCCCTAAAGCCCCCCAGCTGCACCCAGCCACTCCTCCTGGTAAATGGAGCATAAAACAAATACTCTGATTTGACTGCTTGAGTGTGAACAAGCTGTCCCAAAGCCGGGTGAGGTCTCTCCCCGTATTAATCGGTAGACACAGACAGGCACATTACCTCCCTAATGATGCAACGATCATTTACTGTCCCAGTGCTCCCATTTACTGTCCCAACTTGGAGATATACTGTGTGTGTGTGTGTGTGTGTGTGTGTGTGTGTGTGTGTGTGTGTGTGTGTGTGTGTGTGTGTGTGTGTGTGTGTGTGTGAGAGAGAGAGAGAGAGAGAGAGAGATGAAAGGGAGGGCAACGGTCTAAGGTAGGGTGACAGTCTTGCAGCACATCTGACAGGACAGGACAAGAGCGCACAGCCTCACACACACCTGCACTGTCAACCAATCCTGCACTTTCACTCACTCTCGCATTCTTTCAGATACCCCACGGCCTTCCCCATGCAACCCATCACCACTGAAGAATTTTGCATGATGAGTTCTGGGCCTGTGGAACAATCTGGAAGGTTAAGCAAATCCACAGCTGCCCACCATCAACACAACCGTCAACACCAAACAACAACCGTCACCACCTACCGTAGCAACAACCGCTGCCAAGTGGCCGCTCTGGCCCTCCAGCATATGGCTGTGTGTGTGTGTATGTGTGTGTGCGCGCACATGCGTCTGTGTGTGTGTCTGTGTGTGTGTGTGTTTATGTGCCTGCCTGTGTGCGTGCATGCGTGCAATACTGTCAAGCTGTTTTTCTGCTCCACGTAATTAGTGGAGTTCTCTCAGTACCTGCAGGTCCTCACAGATGATTAGTCCAGCACCTTGCCAGATGCAAACACACACACACACACCAAACATGCACGCATGACGCACGCACATATACACACACACACACACAAACACAGACACACACACACTCTTTCTCTCTCACTATCTGACATGCTCTCTCTCTCTCTCTCTCTCTCTCTCTCTCTCTCTCTCACACTAAATCTTCCTGTTGCTCTCCCTCTCTCTCTCTCCAACTGCCATCATGAAGGGACATGAATTATGAACTACTGTGGAAGTGGCGTTCATAAATTCGGAGTGTTTTAATCAAAGAGAGATAAGAGGTGCTGTATTTATGAGCAGCATTGGCCCAGGACAGGAAAGGCCGGAGGAAAGTGGCACAGAGCCACAAGAAAAGCAACAAATCTTATTGGGGTGCAGTCAGTACAGTTCATGTCATCGGGATGGTTGCGAGTCTGTCATTGCGTCTCAGATTCTTACACATTCTTCAAAAAGATGCAGACTGGAAAGAAAACGTCTATGCTTAATTGTGACACTGCTCTGTTGTTCATGAGAGTGACACACAAACTACAGACTAGGTTAAGCCTAAAAGACTGTAGGATATGCCAGAGATATTTCACTGTTTTCTCGGAATCCCTATGATAGGCATTGGCAGGGCCGGATTAATGCACAGGCTAGATATGGCTGGAGCCTAGGGGCCCCCACCTGCCAGGGGGGCCCCCGATTGGCCACAAGTGAAAAATTGCAGAATTATGACAAGATGCAATATTGAAAAATTCACCCGTCATGTTGAGTACAGTTGGTAGACGTGTTTTCCCTAATTCCTAGCATGTAGGCTAATTATGACACTGTCCATGTAAATTTATCACAACATTTGCTGTGAAAAACTGGGAGGCGTGGTTGCGAGTATGTCATTGCGTCTCAGATTCTTACACATTCTTCAAAAAGATGCAGACTGGAAAGAAAACGTCTGTGCTTAATTGTGACACTGCTCTGTTGTTCATGAGAGTTACACACAGACTACAGACTAGGGTGAGCCTAAAAGACTGTAGGATATACACCCTGAGATAGACTTTTCCTTCTCACTGCCCTCTTCCTCTCCCTCCCATCTTCCTAAACCCTATCCTCCTCTCCTCCTTCCACTCTTCCTACTGCTCCTCCTCCTCTTTCTTCTCCTCCTTGTCTGCCATTCCCCAGTCCGCAGCAAGACTTGCACAAACCCTCCGTTCTCTGACCTTTGCTCCAGAGTCCAAGGTGGAAACACAACTTTTACTTTCTCTCTTCACAACTTCCCCCATTTCCTGTTCCTTTCGCTGACTGATAAACATTTGAATCTGAGTCTGATTCACAGTTGAATCTGAATTCTATTCGCCTTTTTCAGAATGGAGGCAATCACCTACCACTTACCCATGTGTGTCCACTCCCCCTAAGCCGTTAACCCCCTCACCCTAACAAACACACACGCACACACACACACACACACACACACACACACACACACACACACACACACACACAGAGAGACACACACACACACACACACACACACACACACACACACACACACAGACGCACACACAGACATGAACACGCATCCCTCCAAACGTAACACATTTCCAAGCAATAAGAACAGAGAAGAGCCTCATGCCTCTGCATCTCCTCCATCTAGCCTAGCGTCTTCCAGGCATGTGTGTGTGTGTGTGTGTGTGTGTGTGTGTGTGTGTGTGTGTGTGTGTGTGTGTGTGTGTGTGTGTTTGTGAGTGTGTTAGTCCAGTCCTGTCACTCTGGCTTCCCTCTCCTGTCTCTCAGATGGCATCATGGTAGTCAGCTGCTCTTCTCCCAGCTAGACTGCATGCCATCGTCAGGCCTGTAAGGCATGCAGTCAGGCAGAGGCCTCCTTGTTACGTCGGTGCTCCACAGATGGGGCCCTGTGTTAGTGTCATGTAGAATAGCTGCACTTCTCTTCTCCCACCTAGACTGCATGCAATCATCACATGTCCCCGTGTTAGTGTCAAGTAGAATAGCTGCACTTCTCTTCTCCAGCTATAGTCCGGCAGCCAAAAGCCAAAAAATCAGCCAAACCCAGTTTCGTCTGATAAATTTTTTTTCTTTGCAGTTTGTGGTTGCCTAAGGTGTACCTATTAAGATTCCAGACGATGCCCGGTGATATCCCTTGAGCATTTTCAGATATTGAGCCTTTTATGCTTGATGTGCTGCAGCCATAGATTACAACAGTCTTTGGCTCCCAATTCATGTTATGCTGACCAAATACCCTATACCATACTTATTTTGTGTTTGTTTACATGTGTTTACATGTGTATAAGAACAGGTGGTGAGGTATGGACATCAGTGGGGGTGGGGTCATGCATGTTTGGGGGCGGGGCATTCACCCAAAAAGCCTGATTTTCCAAGTTGGAGACACAAAGGCCAACATTTCGCCAAACGTGGCTTTATATCTCATAGTGGGTTGTTTGGTTTTGCTGTTTGTAGTTGTCCAACACTTACCCATCAGGATAAGAGTGGGTGATGTGCCAATTTCAGATATTAACCCTTTCATGTTGATTTCGCTGCAGCCATAGCCCACAAGCTTTTGACAGCTTCATAACTGCACTATGATTAACCATAGAGCATTCTGGGTGATAGGCCTGCCACATCAAAGTGGAGAAAGTGTCCTCGTACCAAATACATTTTAGACAATTACATAACTAGCTGTTTGTCAAGCAGAAATATGTAACATTTAGGCGAATACTTAGACATACCCAGAAAGGATTACTGTATTTTTCGGACTACAAGTCGCACTTTTTTTCATGGTTTGGCTGGACATGCGACATATACTCTGGTGCGACATATATATCTTTTTTTTTCTCCACAGGAGAGCACTATGTGTGCAACTAGGCCTATGTTGTGTTGCCTAATACCACTGATAGAAAAAAATGTTACAACTTACCACAACAAAAAATGGCATTTACAATGACGACTGAATAGAAATAGCCTATACCACGCAAAAGAAGTTAATATAGCCTACTGCTGAGTTCAAGCTGAAAGTAATTACATATGCAGCCGAAAATGGCAATAGGGCAGCTGAACGAAAGTTTGGATGCAATGGAAAACTGTTTGGGGACTGGAGAAAAGCGGAGGAAAATGTGCATGTTGTGAAACAAAAACAAAAAAGCTATCTGAAGGTTCAAGGCCCACGTCTAGAAGAAGAGCTGAATACAGGACAAATGTGTTCTCGAACAACGCGCGCGCTGCGAGTCAACGGTCTTGTTACGGGCTCCATGACATTGCCAAAGAAATGAATAGGACTTTTTTGCGGAAGTCAGGGACCTCGTGGATTTATCGCGTTATGCAATGCAATCCCCTCTCGTGGATTTATTTGCGCTATGCAACGCAATCGCCTCTCTATCCGAGAACGAGCGCCTGTGTTATTAAAGACCAGGTGAAAATCGGTCATTTCCGCGAGTTTCTGACAAACGAGCACAACGTGACACTACCATAGGCTACACAACATGGATGAAATCCCCCTCACCTTTACCGTCATGGGCTAAAGTCTCAGAAAAGGGAGTAAAGAAAGGCGTGCTCTGGAGACGGAACAAAGTTGCCTCGAACCCTCCCACGGTCCAAACGCAAAACAATGCCGAAAATTGAATGTTGTTCTGACTACAGGGCAACATGGCGCGTTATCACTGTTTCTTCTTCTTCTTCTTCTTTTTCTTTTTGGTTTCTTTGGTGGTTTTATGGCGGTTGGCAAACCATCTTAGTTGGTGCATTACAACCACCTCTGAATGCGTTGCCACTGCTTCAGATGCTGGTTTATAAAACAATGCCGTCTTTGAGCAGCAGCTTACCATGCGCCAGTTATCACAACATAGATTCCATGGATAGAATAACCTTTCAAAAATCTGCGACGATTAGTCCGATGCGACGTATTTTTTCATCTACAAAATGCATTTTTGCGCCGTTGCGACTTAAACTCCGGAGCGACATATAGTCCAAAAAATACGGTACTAATTCAACACAGAATTTCACCATTTCATACATTGCTATTTACTCTTCCTGTGCTGTTGTAACACAAAATAAAAATTGTAAGTAATAATTACATAATTTTGGCTGATTATTTGTTTGCCTACAAAGTACATAATTTCAGTGGTGGTCGTATTAACATGGAAAGAGATAAAATTAAAAATGTAAATCCACAAAATGACATTGTAATTGACCTTTTACCAGCCCATGCCATATCAGGGTGTGACACTGTGGCATCCTATTTTGGTATTGGTAAAGGCTCTGTTATCAAGACCCTAAAAGCTGGATATCACTTGACATCAATTGGTAATGTGCTGGCACCATTCCAACAACTTTCCAGTGAGGCCACTAACTTTGTGTCGGCATGTTATGGTATTCCAGACAGTATCAGCATGTCACATACAAGGTTGGTGGTATGGGGAAAAAGAATGGGAAAGGTCATTTATCTTCACCTAACCTGGCTGCTCTTCCACCAACAACAGAGGCATTTCTTAAGAGTGTGAAAAATAGAGGTGCTTAACTCGAATCTTTGAGGCGTCCGGATTGATTGGATCATTCCAAGGAGGGTACCCGGATTAGACGGATCACTCGGATCACTTATTTAAAATAAATAAAAATAAATAATAATAATGTATTTTTTAAAACGTTTCTGCCGTTAAGTAGCTATGCGCCTCGCCTTTGTTGTTCCATTTATCAATTCACGTGGATAAATCAAAGAGTAAGACAGTTTGATCAACAAAACTCACTTTAGTTCCTAAACTCATGCTGCAAGCCGACCCACCTGGGTCTCCTCACTAAACATGCAACCACAACTCGAACAGCCTTTGGCAGCAGTGAAACGGCATGTTCCTGATTTTGCAATAAATAATGTGTGTGTTTGTATTTAAGAAGACTAAAAGTCAAATATTTGGGAGCAGAAGTCTAGTTAAGCAGGGACAGTCAGGAGGCGAGCAGCAGATGACCACTCGCTTCCGCTGCCGAGTTGCCTTGCGACTCGCACACTCGTGGCAAAAACGAAACTTAAGCGTTGATCCGATCCGTAGGGGATTCGCTGCTACCAACAACTCAGTCAGGATTCGTCTCACCGAGTCGCCGCTGCTGAGTGACTCGGACGAGGGGAGTGACAGCAGTGGCTTTAAAGACTGTACGCTGTAACACAGTGAGTGATAGTAGAGTCACGTCTGTAGACTATAATTTCCCTAAGAGTAGCCTACAGACTGAGATGTTAAAGCGTTGGCAGAGCACTGTTAACATTTAGGAATGTAGACCTCAACAGAGTCAGAAGCACACACACGGGGATCCGCGACTCAATTGGCCACAACAGGCTGGACGGATCTAACAGGCTCGATGAATGACGAGGCGGGAGTTGGTTCAGTTTTACTCAGTGAGTGTTCGTGACTGAACAGCATACTAGGGAGATTAGAGAATGGCTGTTGTAGTCAACTAAAGAGGATATATTCCGGTTTCACAATTTATCGTGCTGTAACTGCCATTTTGTTGACATATCAATTAAATGCCGTCTGACCCGCCTTTGGCGGGTCAATGCACGACAGCCACCCGGTCTGTTCGGATGAGGTCTTGACCTGGCTCTCCAACCGGATCCTCCGGGTTTTATATCATCTCTAAGTGAAAAGGGCTCATTTTCAAGCAATATTGTCGAGGACATTGGTTCACACTCCACCTGAACTATCTCCTGAGGCATTTGGATGGAAGAAAGAAAAGTGGCACCAGCCTACATTTTACAGATGATCAGATGTGGTTGCAAGAGTAAAAGCCCCTGCAATTCTAAGAAATGTAGCTGTGCTGTAAACAGTGTGCCTTGCACCATTTTCTGTGCATGTTTTCGGCTGGGATGCTGCCGAACCAATGTTGTGTGAGCTTTACTGTGTGTGTGTGTGTGTGTGTGTGTGTGCGTGTGCGTGTGCGTGTGCGTGTGCGTGTAGTATAATGTAGGCTATAGGTGTTTTAGGTGTTAAGGACTCTGTATGTTGTATAGGTGTAGACAGGTCTTTCTGTGCGAATTTAAATGCATGTACATGTCTTATTTGATGGCTTCATGGACTTTTAAGTGATCATTTAATACCAGTCAGGATACACTGGATTGACTTAATTTTTTGACTCAACAGTATATATAATGTATAGCTGTTTTCCTATGTTTAGACCTCTCTCTCTCTCTCTCTCTGAGCGTGCGGTACTGTATGTTGCAGTGTATATAGGTCTTTCTGTGTAAATTTAAATGCATGTACAGATCTTATTTGATGGCTTTATGGATTTAAGTGATCATTCAATAACAGTCTGGATACACTGGATGTATGTCATTTCTTTACTCATCTTTTGGAACAGCCAACGACTGCTCACCAGTTACCCCCACACTCTGTTGTTCTTTTTTTTTCTTTTATGTTGGCTATTTGTGGTAGGCTACCTACCGGCGATGTTGTCATGTATGTTGTCATGATGTGATGTTATGCACGATCCGTTCCATACTTTACAGTCTTATTCTAAGCAATGTTGTGAATGTTTTTACTGAGGCATTTGTTGATTTGTCATTCATGACCTGATTTATATAACTAAATGCATAAAAATAGGCCGAAATTGCATTTTTTAAGGTTATTAGCAGTATTTTCTCTGTACCTGGATAACAAAAGGAGATAGCCACAATTAACCACAGTAAATATTCTTGTATGTAGGATATTAACAAAATAAAAAAGGAATTTTGAATCTGGCATTTTCAGGTGGTCAGATTCATTGCATCAAAATCTAATGCAAATTAGTGCATATTTAATTAGATAATAGCCTAATTAGCATATTTAAACATAAAATATAGAAAACTTGTAATACATTTTTTTCTCCAATTCATACGAGTAATCATCTGATAAAGTTTCATATTGATATCTGCAAGTTAAAAAAAATACCCTATTCACCTACAGTGTCTCGTCTTATTTGTGGGATTGCTGTTATAAAAGGGTTAATTATTAGTTCAGTTCAGTTATGGTTTATTTGAGTAGGGACAAATACACATCATGTAGGCTGTACAACAACCTAACAGATAAGTATCATAGCATTTGTAGCCATAGGCTAATTTCCAATGCCCGTCCCTAGAAGGGCTTTTAAAGTAAAATATAAAAAACTGTTTTAATGTTGTTTTAAAATACAACCTATCCATTCATCCAAGCATTCATTCAATCTAAGAAGACAGGCAATATACATACACATACCTAATCCTATATTAATGTACAGTCACTCGCTCATTCATCCACTAATTAATCAATTTGATAAAACATGTACAATAGCACCCTCCCTTACACACATAGTCAACTGCCACCCACCTCCCTCCCTCCCTCACACACACACACACACACACACACACACACACACACACACACACACACTCAACTGCACCTCCTCCATCACCACACACACACACACACACACACACAACACTCTGAACATTCTAGAAACACACACATAGAATCACACATGATTACATATCTGGTTATTTTTTAGAAATTCCTTCATCTGACATCTGAACGACCTATGACTGTGATTGGCCTTGAATTCTGGGGGCAAATTATTCCATAAATTAAGACCTTTAATTAAAAACGAGGACTGACCAAAGGATGTTTTACGGTGGGGTATTCTACAGTTCCCTGCTACAGCCCCCCTGGTAGACCTCCCAACTGCCTGTATAGGTTGGGTTAGGTCACAGAGCACTTGAGGGGCTTGACCATGCAGGCATTTATATATCAGGTTGATATTTGACAAAGCAATATAATTATCAAAGCTCATCATGTTCAGATCCCGCTGAACATCGCAGTGATGAGCTCTAATTGGCCTTTTAGCTAGAATTTTTAAAGCACGATTGTACAGTCTCTCCAGTGGTCTTGTTGCTGTGAGACCTGCCTGTGACCATGCAGTTATACAGTAGCCAAGGTGAGAGAGAATCATTGAATGCAGATATATATTTGCTGCTTCAAATGATAAACAATCTCTAATTAGTCTAAAAGTGCATAAGTTCAGTCTAACTGTTTTGCTGATCTTCTGTATATGTTTATCAAATCTAAGATGTTCATCCAATATTAGGCCAAGGTATTTAACCTCTGTAACCTGATTTATTGGTTTGTCAAGGATACTAATGTTTAAGATTGTGGACGTGGTGCACCTCCCAGAGGAAAAGCACATTGACACTGTTTTACTTACATTGAGTGCTAGACATGACCTGTTCAGCCAGTGAGCTACAGTCTCCAGTTGTTCATTTAATTTTTGCGAGACTGCAGCCGCTGTTTTACCATAAGCATATAAAACAGCATCGTCTGCATACATTTGAAAACCTGCGTCTGGACAGGAGTCAGGGAGATCATTTATGAACATACTGAAGAGTATCGGTCCCAATACCGAACCCTGCGGAATGCCCGTTTTAACTTTTTGTAGTGATGACTTTGCATTGCCGATGGCAACACATTGTTCACGGTTTGTGAGATATGATTGGAACCAAGCCACTGTCCTTTCTGTTAAATTATAATTAATAAGTTTAGATATTAGAATGTTATGATTAACTGTGTCAAATGCTTTTCTCAAATCTAAAAATACTGCCCCTACTAGATTTCCTTTGTCTATGTAAGATTTAAATTGCTCCAAGAGAAAGCAGTTAGCGCTCTCTGTGGAGAATTTTGCTCTAAAACCAAATTGTAATGGGTGCAAATGTTTGTTGCCCTCTAGGTGTTCCATCAGTTGTGTGGGCAACTGCCTTTTCCAGGACCTTGGATAGGGCAGGCAGGATGCTGATGGGCCGATAGTTGGTTACTTGGTCCTTAGCACCACATTTAAATATTGGGGCAACCTTAGCTTGTTTCCACGCTTCAGGGAATATCCCACTTGTTATAGAGGTGTTAACCAGGTGGGTCAACGGGTCAGCGAATGCATCAATATGTGTTTTTAAAAATGCTATATCTAAATTAAAAAGATCTTTGGAGTAGGTCGTTTTTAGCTTTTTAATTATTTGTACTACTTGACTTTTTGATACTTGTTTAAGTTCTAACATATGGCCCGTATGTGTAGCCATAGTCGGGCCAGACCAGCCACTAGTGTTAAAAGTGCTGGCTATATCCTCAACTGATTTAATAAAGTAATTGTTCAGCGCTTGCGCAATTCCTCCACTGTCTGTTATTGTTTCATTCTCTGTTTTTAGTTCGTGTATGATATTTTGAGCTTTTTGTGGTTGTATTAAGTTTTTCAATTGTTTCCAGATAAGCAGACTATTGCCTTTTGCCTCCTTTAAGAGTGTGACGTAGTATGTTGCTTTCGCTGAGCGCAGTTCTCTAGTGACTCGGTTGCGGAGTCCTTTATATTGAGCGAGAGCAGTGTTTGTCCGACTCTTCAGACAGTTCTTCAGCGCAAAGTCACGTTGTTTCATAAGCTGTCTAATTGATGGGTCCACCCACGGAAGGGATTTTTTTCTTTTGGATTTTTTGACAGGCTTGAGAAATTTTGACATGATTGTGTTGATAGCATTCATAAATTCATTACAACATAAGTTTGGGTCTGTGTTCTCGATCACATTATCCCAGGTTGTTTCTCTAAATGTATCTCGTAGAGTTGGTAGGTCTTGCTTAGATATTATAAGTTTTTCATTGTTAGGTACGCCTACATTTAGAGTATAATTGGCAAAGCGTTTTTTGGTCAGCTTCCGTGCTGCCAGGGTCATGTTGTGGTCTGACAAGCCAGTAATGAAATTAAACGTTTTTGTGATTCGCTCTGTTCTATTTGTGAATATTAAATCAATCTGTGATTGTGTCGATCTAGTTATTCTTGTCGGCCCTTTGATTAGTTGACCGAAGTCGAGCTTAGACATGCTACTTTTCAGTTTACTCCTGGCTTTCTTATCTGCCCAGTTAATATTAAAATCTCCGAAAAGTAACACCTCCGATTTGTATGTAATGCCTTTAAGCAGCTTCTCTAATTTTTCATAGAAAGTACCATCGTGTGTCGGCGGGTTATATAAAACCAAAATGCGGAAATTCATCTCCCGTGACAAATAGACATTTAGTCCCAGGCATTCAAGTTGCGTGTCAGGGTCAAACTCGATTTCAGCGCATCTGAAGGAATCCCTAATGTAAACAACCACCCCACCCCCTCTACCAACTTTCCTGTCCTTCCTAAAACAATTATATCCTGGCACATCGATAATAGAAGTTAAAATTTTGCTATGAAGCCAGCTTTCAGTGAGACATAAAAAGTCCAAATTTGAGTCCAACAATAATGTTTTAATTTCGTCGCATTTGGGGAGGAGGCTTCTAATGTTAAGATGTCCCCCAAATACCCCCCTTGGTTTAGCAGAGGGGTCCCATATTACTTTAGCATGATGGACTGTATGGAAGATATTCGCTCGTTTGGTCGTTGATTTAGGCCTACTAAGTGTAGGCTTTTGCATTATACAGTTTTCATGCGCATTGATTCCGGCGACATTGGTGCGGTTACATCCACGCGTCTCCATCGGCTTCAGCCAAGCCGGGTCCTCAGGTCTGGAGTCAGCTCTGGTGGCCACCAACTCAACACCCTGCATTTCGAGACAGTTTGCTTCCACATCGAGGCCCAAGGTTCCCGTAGCAGGGTTGGGAGCCATGATGGAACTTTCAGCAACTCCGCCTGCAATCAGATTCTCGATCACGGACTGCTCCCCCATAGCTTGCTTCTCGGGGGCTGTGGGATTCGGATGGGTGTCGCTGGGTCCTGGATTTAATTGGACATCGCCCGCCAGTAAGAGCAGCAAAGCGTGAGTCAAAACATACTTTATCCAAGCGCGTTTGTTATTCCCGGTGTAGATGGTGTCTTTGTGACCGGGTTTACATGTTCGTGCCTGGCCATTTTTTAATACACAGGTGAAGGTGACATGACTCCCAAAGCCAAATGATTGTAGGCTGGGGTTTTGTGGAATCGGTAGGTCCGAACTTGTTTCATGAGCAGGAAAACATTGTCTTTTGAACAGTGGCACCAGCGTCAGGTATGCACAGGTGAGTAGTATTGGTATTGGGATGATACATGGTAGCTTCAGATGGAAACGGCGTTTTCCCGGAGTCAGCCCATACCTTTTGGAACTACTCACTTTGGGTCGAGGCGGCAGGTTGTTTTTCTTACATAAATGTAGAATGTTGGCGAGTAGAAATACGGCTTCCAGCAAGGAGCCCAACAAACCACGCTTTCCACGGCATTTCTCTACCACCTGCGACGCATTCCCCTGCGCCATCTTGCGCGTCATTACTACCCCATATTGGGTTTGTTTCAATAAGGGCAGTGTTAAGGCAGTCCAATGTGAATGTTTTTCAGGTAATATAAGCAATTTGGTACATTTTGTAACATTATTCACAGTAATATTAGGTGTCTTTAGTTTTTTGTCATAATTTGCATTTATGGGACAATAAAGGCTCAAAATCTGAAAATGCTCAAGTGATATCACCGGGCATCGTCTGAAATCTTGAAGACTTGCCTAAAATCTATCAGATAAAGCAAAAAAAAGANCTTTATCAAAGAAATCTGGGTTCAACCCCACGGCTCCCGGACTACTAGACTGCATGCAATCATCAGGCCTGTGTGGTCGTGCATGAGAGATAGAGTTTAAAAGTGTTTTTTTCAAAATCATGTGCAAGCAAAATAGCCTGAAATGCGTAATCAAGGGAATTATATAACCACAAGATGGCTCACTTGGGAGATGTGACAGCAAACACTTTGCCATTACAGAGGCATGAAAGCAAAGGAATAAGGATATAATTAAAACAAATATGATGACAATGTTAAAAAAGGAAGTACACAGAGGAATAAAAACACACGAACGGAGGGCAAATTGCACACTTGTGTCCAATCTTTTTCCTGAGACAAAATTACCAGAATTTTCGTTCTTTTTTTGCCAGAAACAATAACTTTCTTTAGGCAATGAAGACCCAACACTCTGTTCCTAAAACATGATGATGGTTAGAATTTTTGTTGTTGTTGCTGCTGGATGCAACGACACATACACTTTCTCTCTCTCTCTCTCTCTCTCTCTCTCTCTCTCTCTCTCTCTCGCTCTCCACAGTACAACAGTCTGGGTCCCGGTCTAAAACAACTGTGTTCACCTGAAGAATACATAGCAGCACATAGCCAAGTCTTTCTTAGACACATTAAATGGATTCGGTCTCGTCCAGAATGTCACTGAACAGCCTACCCATCGGAAAGGCAACACACTTGACCTTGTTATTTCACATGCGCTTGATATCAACAATATATCGGTCACGGACGTCGGCTCACCGACCACCACTGTGTGTTTTTTGATTTTGACATTTCAACACAAATTAGCACACCCAACAATGTCATTCACAGACGACGCATTAATGCCTCTGCTGAGCTTAAGATTTCAGACCTCATCAAATCGGGTGACCTACTAAATGGTCACTGCACAC
Organism: Engraulis encrasicolus; assembly: GCF_034702125.1. Lineage (NCBI taxonomy): Eukaryota > Metazoa > Chordata > Actinopteri > Clupeiformes > Engraulidae > Engraulis > Engraulis encrasicolus. Next base: position 4,078,036 of record NC_085857.1, on the reverse strand, counting down.
CTGATGAAATGGTTGATAGCTTCAACAACAACTTAAGAGGAATTCTAGATAACATAGCTCCAATTAGAACGACGACAAGGACCAGAGCTAGGTATTCACCTTGGATGAATGACTCACTTAGAGCCTTAAAAGAAAATGCAGAGTAACCGAGCGTCTTTGGAGGAAAACTAAATTAGAAGTCCATAGACAATCCCTTAGGGATGAGATCTCCTCCTACAATAATGCGGTACGCTCAGAGAGAAAAGCATATTTTTCCAAAATCATAACAGACAACCAGCATAATGCGAAAGTTCTTTTTTCCACTATTGACCACCTGCTTAATCCAACACATAGCAATAACAACCTAAATGCAGCATCACATGCCAAGTGCGAGGAATTTGCTAGATTTTTTAATAAAAAGATTGCCGACATTAGAGAAGGCATCCAAGGTGGAAACGCAGCAATCTCTGTCGCCCACTCAGGCGATACACCGAGGGGAGGGTTAAACCCCCCTAGGAGACCTGAGAGCTTCCAAAAGTTTTGTCCAATTACAGAGGACGACCTCTGTAAAATAGTCAGGGAAAGTAAGCAGTCTACCTGCAGCTTGACGCGATCCCCACACATCTGCTAAAAAACATACTTGGTTGCTTAGCAGCACCTTTACTGCAAATTGTTAACACCTCTATGCTTACAGGCATTTTTCCAAGCTCATTCAAAACAGCCATGGTAAAGCCACTCCTAAAAAAGACAAATTTAGATCAGAATTCTTTAAACAACTACAGACCTATATCAAACCTCCCCTTTATAAGCAAGGTACTAGAAAAAGTTGTATTTAAACAGCTTAATCAACATCTGGCTGGGAATGATATCTTGGAAAAATTCCAATCAGGCTTTAGAGCCAACCATAGCACCGAAACAGCACTAACCAAAATAATAAGTGATCTTAGGCTCAGCACTGCCGCAAACAAAGTTTCAGCACTTATCCTCCTCGACCTCAGTGCCGCCTTTGACACGATAGACCACAACATACTAATTGACCGCCTTGAATCTTGGGTAGGCTTGTCCGGTCACGTCTTAGTGTGGTTCAAAACATATATTACAGGAAGGCAGTTTTTTGTCACCATCGGAGAACACGTCTCCAACAAGTATGATGTGCCTTTTGGAGTTGCTCAGGGTAGTTGCTTGGGCCCTCTCCTCTTCTCTCTCTATATGTTGCCACTGGGCTCCATCATCAGAGAGCACAATGTTGATTTTCATAGCTATGCCGATGACACTCAACTATATATCTCTGTCGAGCCTAGCCAAACCACTGCCATTCATGCCTTGACTAAATGCATGTCTGCCATCACAGATTGGATGAACAGTAACTTCCTAAAATTAAATGAGGATAAAACTGAAGTGTTGCTCATTGGGCCCAAGGAAAAACGTGCAAAACTCCACTCAAGCCTAAGTGACCTAAGCATACACATTAAAGATAAGGTTACTAGCCTAGGTGTGGTCATAGACTCGGATTTGAGCTTTGAGCCTCACATCAACAAGATAACAAAATCTGCTTTTTTCCATCTTAGAAATGTTAACAAAGTGCGCGGCTTGGCCCCCCAACAAGACGCTGAGAAACTTATTCATGCCTTTGTCACCAGTAGGATAGACTACTGCAATGCTCTCTTCTCTGGTCTCCCAAAAAAATTAAGAAGAATCCTTACAAGAACCAGAATGAGAGAGCACATCTCTCCTGTCTTGGCAGACCTGCACTGGTTACCTGTCTCATACAGAATCGACTTTAAGATTCTGCTCACAGTATTTAAAGCATTAAATGGACTTGCCCCTAGCTATATCTCAGACATGCTCTCTTTTTATGCCCCTGCTCAAGCTCTCAGGTCCACTGATGCCAAGCTGCTAAGGACCCCCACCCCCCCGCAGAAGAAGATCGGCGACGCCGCGTTTGCCTGCTATGCGCCCAAGAGATGGAACGCCCTCCCCATCGAGATCCGATCAGCCACCTCCGTCGACTCCTTTAAGAAGCAGCTGAAGACCCACCTCTTCATCCTTGCCAACTCCTAGCTGCCAAGGCGTCATAGTGTCCCAGCTGCCGCAGCGCCCTTACTACTCGCAACCAGCCCTGGCAGGGGGCTCCCCTAGGTGGCCGCTGGTCTCTGCCTGAGGTTTCTTCCTGACTATAGGGGGTCTTTTTTTCTCAGACTTCACTGAGCTTTTTTTTCCCCCCTTACAAACTATGAATCAAGCGAAAGGGAGTTTTTCCTCACCCCTGATGCCACCAGGGGCCGCACCTGAGCGCCCAATCTCTGTGTGACTATCTATGACTTATGATAGGCCCAGCCACTATGGACCTTACACATCTAAGAATCCTGGTCCTATCCTACGTTGACCTTATGACTCTACATTCTCTGTCTATCTCTTCTACCTCTGCCTTCCTGCTTTTTCTGCCTCTCCTCTATACCTCTCCTTTTAAATCTATCTCTAAAAATGTTTTTTTTTCCATTTGTTAAGCACTTTGAGTTACATGCCTTGTATGACACAGTGCTATACAAATACAATTATTATTATTATTATTATTACATAAGAAGCATCACCTTAAAACCAACGCTGAAAATGTCCGTCTCTCAAATTAGTCAGAGCAGGGTCTCAATACTGGGTCTGTACTCTGCTGGAAGCAAGTCCTTGGTTATGTACCAGACTGTGACATTGTGAGTAATGTGTTTGAAAATGGCTCACATCAGCAGTGGGAGAATGGCCCTCTTCAGTGTCACTGTCACCACGGTGACCAGCGGTGGAATATACGGCGGCATGATGGGGCCTTGAGCACAGTGAACGAGGACAGACAGCTACAATGGGGACGAGGACAGACAGCTACAATGGGGACGAGGACAGACAGCTACAATGGGGACGAGGACAGACAGCTACAATGGGGCCGAGGACAGACAACTACAATGGGGACGAGGACAGACAGCTACAATGGGGACGAGGACAGACAGCTACAATGGGGACGAGGACAGACAGCTACAATGGGGACGAGGACAGACAGCTACAATGGGGACGAGGACAGACAGCTACAATGGGGACGAGGACAGACAGCTACTACAATGGGGACGGGGACAGACAGCTACAATGGGGACGAGGACAGACAGCTACAATGGGGCCGAGGACAGACAGCTACAATGGGGACGAGGACAGACAGCTACAATGGGGACGAGGACAGACAGCTACAATGGGGCCGAGGACAGACAGCTACAATGGGGACGAGGACAGACAGCTACAATGGGGACGAGGACAGACAGCTACAATGGGGACGAGGACAGACAGCTACAATGGGGACGAGGACAGACAGCTACAATGGGGCCGAGGACAGACAGCTACAATGGGGACGAGGACAGACAGCTACAATGGGGACAGACAGCTACAATGGGGACGAGGACAGACAGCTACAATGGGGACGAGGACAGACAGCTACAATGGGGACGAGGACAGACAGCTACAATGGGGACGAGGACAGACAGCTACAATGGGGACGAGGACAGACAGCTACAATGGGGACGAGGACAGACAGCTACAATGGGGACAGACAGCTACAATGGGGACGAGGACAGACAGCTACAATGGGGACGAGGACAGACAGCTACAATGGGGACGAGGACAGACAGCTACAATGGGGACGATTAGAACAGCTTTTACATATAACACTGAACAAGGACCTGCAGAGACAGACACACTCACCAAAAAAAGAGGAAAAGAGACAAACAGAAGAACAGAGAGAATAGAGAGAACTGCATCCTATATATCAGCCACCCAACATTTGTGAAAGCACGCACGCACACACGTACATTCCAAACACATCATGGCACCCAGACAGACGGTAACACATAATAATGTCTGCTAATAAAGCATTGATAACACGAAGTAAATAATGACCAATGATGAACAAAACATTAACAAATGTTTTTAAATGTCTGGGAAATGACTGGAAAATGTTATGTTCATATTTTATACTTATCAAACATTTACAAATTGTTTGTAAATGAAGGAAAATACTCTCTTAAAAGGTTTGTACAATCTTGAGCATATTATTTATAGATACTTTAGAAATCCTTAATAAAACATAGCTAATAATAAAAATAATGTGTTAATGTTTTGTTCATTATAATGATATGCTACATCTATATAAGCCG
>NC_085857.1:3931373-4068873 GCF_034702125.1 Engraulis encrasicolus | reverse complement strand
CAACATTGGCAATCTGAAATACACCTAAAAAAAATGCATGTCAACATGCACTGTGACTACTGAAGTAGATCATGATATTCTCCATAGGATTGCATTCAAATCTCACACCAATCTATTTAAGCCAGATGCAGACTCAAAATTTAAAAGTTCAATGCAAAGAAAGGTTGAAATGCACACTGATGACCTCCCTTTTCATTTTGTTTCATTTCGAGACGATTCGAGCCAACATAGCCCCTTCTCTACCGGATTTTAATCTGGGGTGTACTCACTTTTGTGAGTACATGTTCAAACATTAATGGCTGTATTTTGTTTTTTTCTGAGTGAACAAGAAATTTAAGCGGTTAAATATGTTGTTAAAAGGTCACTAATCATTGTGTCAAAGTTACATTTCTGTAATGCTTTCCTATGAAAAGATATACTCAAACATCTGCAAAACTGTGAGGGGTGTATTCACTTTCGTGATATACTGTATGCATTGTTTTACTTGAAGTAACACCCATTAGTCTGCATGTGCTTCTTTTGTTTTGTTTCTGGCCTGCTGTATATGCCAATTAATCCTCATTTATTTGTGTATTACTCTCCAATTTAAAATAATGACAGATTTGTCTCAGTGCTTTGTCATCTCATAAGAGGATTGAGCTATACTTCTGATTTAACATTTTTTAAGAGCTATAACTGCACATTAGAAGTGGAAAAGCGTCTTTCTGTAATCAGTAATTCATATGCCTCATATTATAACATAGACATTTACACTTCAAACCCATGGGCCAAAGGGAGAGAGGGGGAGCACTTCAGGGTTGCACTCAGGGTTGACTGGGGGAGAAATAGGGCCCCGGGTACTTTGACTTTGACCCCCCCCTCAAAATTACCAGCGCAGAACTGAGTCAACGGTGGAACCTCTACCCGCTATGCCAGATGGCCAGTCCAACCCTGGTTGCACCAACACAAAAGATGAATGTGTGAAGCAGCACAATGAGTTTTCAGAAGCCAGAATGGGGGAATTCCCCGAGAGTGAAATTTAAATAATCCCCAATGATTTAGCGAAGGTGCTTGAGGAAGCTATTAGAACGTCTGAGGAGGAGGTGGAATGAAATTGGATTGCACTGAGCAGGAATTTATCCGAATTTATGGATCCCAAGTCTTGAGGAATTACCATTAATAAAATGCTTTGCCATTTTTGCCTTGGAGCCATTTTAGGGTAATGTTCTTCAGATAATGAATAATGAATTGCAAGCCTCCACGCCCCTTGTCACCCCCCCAAGACAATTTTCAACACATGTGCAGTGCCCAAGAAAAATGATGTATTACTGTTTCAACACATGTGCAGTGCCCAAGAAAAATGATGTATTACTGTATATGTCAAACGCTACTGGTAACCTTCTGAGTGAATTAGCTTCTTGGTATAGACCAGTGGTTCCCAAACTTTTTCAGTGGGGACCCCCGTCTGGACTTGAGAATATTTCCACTACTCCCCCACCCACCATAGTCCTAGCCCAGCAATGTATTTGTAGCAATGTTAGTGGGCAATATTATCGGAAAATCTAGCAATATTAATGGACAAAACAATTGCCAAGGCATTGGCTTTGTCTGCTAATATTGCTAGAAGTGAATACAATAATGTGTATAAGGTCTTTGTGTATGTTTTGCAGTTGTGTATTTATGTAAGCTGACAGACACCTTAATTTCCTTCAATATTAATAAAAGTACTCTAGTCTACTCTACCTAGTGCCCAAGAAAAATGATGTATTACTGTATATGTCAAACGCTACTGGTAACCTTCTGAGTGAATTAGCTTCTTGGTATAGACCAGTGGTTCCCAAACTTTTTTAGCGGGGACCCCCTTTTGGACTTAAAGGTGGGGTTGCAGGTATGACATCACGTTGGGGGAACTCCCCCAGGATTCTAAGGTTCTACATAGACTCCTATGAGCCTGCGGAACCCCCAACATGATGTCATAATAGTACATTTTCTTAAAATGGTTAACCTGCAACCCCACCATTGAGAATATTTCCACTACTCCGCCACCCACCATAGTCTTAGCCTAGTAATGTATTTCTAGCAATGTTAGCGGGCAAACTATCAATGGACAAATTAGCAATATTAATGGACAAAAAAATTGCCAAGGTATTGGCTTTGTCCGCTAATATTGCTAGAAATGAATACAAGTCCCTTTTGTCCGCGACCCCCCTTCAGTACCTATGCGACCCCCCTTCAGTACCTATGTGACCCCCCTTCAGTACCTATGTGACCCCCCTTCAGTACCTATGTGACCCCCCTTCAGTACCTATGTGACCCCCCTTCAGTACCTATGTGACCCCCTTAGTGTCCTGACCCCCAGGTTGGCAAACTGCTGGTATAGCCCATATATAGCTGCTAACTGGTCCCATAAGATTCAATTATACTCGCTAGCCTGAAGGTAGAATTTGCAGGGCCAGAATTCGCCAGAATTGACGGTCTTACCGTGGTAATAATTATTCCATTGCACTATGTTTAACATTGTCCCAATGTGTAATGGTCATTTGAAATGAAACATGAAACGCAGATAAAAAAAAATTGTCAACACAATGCATAGAAGTCATGAAGGTTTTTCAAGGGTCGTGCACTGTTGTCCTTTAAATTGTTGCGGGAGTAATTACAAGCAATACCTGTTTAACCATAGAGAGGTTGTTTTTTGAATGCTATGGGTATCATTCCGTGGTTGTTGAAGGGGTGTTCAAATTTGAAATCTAAATGTTAAGACCAATAATTGTCTAAATATAGGCTAGATGAACAGCTATTCTTGACATTTCTATAAATTAAATCTTAATTAAACAGTTCCAGGTTGTGAACTGCTGTGCAGTCTCCACACTATTCTCCTTTAATGCTGCAGCAGTAGCAGCAAGCACCTGATTTACACTCTCTCTCCAGTTTTACCCCAGAGAGTCCCAGCCCCGCACATATGCTATGCTTAGCTGTGTCTCAGCAGGGCTGGACTGGCCATCTGGCATAGCGGGCATTTCCCGGTGGGCCCTGAACCCCCATGGGCCCCTATTTTCAGACAGAAAATAGGGGCCCACGAGGGTGCCGGGACTACCGGTGAGTCAGTTCTGCACCGTTATTTATGAGGGGGCCATTTTAAACCAAAAGTGCCCGTTCGCTATATTTCCCCCAAACCAGCCCAGTGTCTCAGCCATTAGAATAGAAATGGGAAATGGCTAAGCATGTTATAAGCACATGCCTCAGGAGGAATATGGGGAATGGCTAAGCATGTTATAAGCACATGCCTCAGGAGGAATATGGGGAAAGGAAGACGGAGGATGTGTGAGGCGTTGCATTGAGGCCACTTGAGAAGTCTGCTAGCTAGAATGTAACGGTGAATGGACTGTGATTATGTTGTCCACTTGTGCATAAGTGAGCTGTCAAGGTATAGGCCTCTTTTTTTAAAACACCTTTTTGCTTCAGACACTGATGTCTCAATGCAACAACATAAAGCACCAGACACGCACACGCACGCATGCATGATCGTATGCACGCGCGCGCACACAGGCACGCAGCACACACAGGCATGAAGTAGTCATTAAAACATGTATGTGTGTGTGTGTGTGTGTGTGTGCCAATGCACATCCCAGATGAAAGAAGAGAGGCAAGGAAGTATGAAATAGATCAGCAACACTTCCTCTGACTTCAACGCGCGCTCTCTCTCTCACACACACACACACGCGCACACGCAGACACACACACACACACGTGCGCGCACATGCACACGCATACACATCAAGAGTTTTTTTATACTGACAGCAAGCCTGTGCCTGGTGCCTGTGTGCCACTGCACATGCACACGCACACGCACACGCACACACACACACACACCAACCCCCTGACTGAACCCCCCTGCTAAGCCATCAGCGAATCAGCACCTTTTAAACAACTTTTCCCCCTCTACAAGTGCTGAGAAGACAGTGAATGCACGCACGCACACACACACTGCTTGATATTTGGGTGACATGTACAGCACAGTAGGGTTCCAGTGAATGCTGAGAATTCACATTTCTCACTTTCAGAGTCTCAAGTGGGTAATCCCACAGTCACACACATAGCCTGCTAGTTCTGCATATGTGTGTGTGTGTGCAGGCCTACTGAAAGCTTTTTATGGCCCTAGGACAAAGTCATCTGAAAGGGCCCCCTATCCAATACATACAATGTAATGGAGACGCATTTCGTGGCCCTCCCTCTCCTTGGGCCAGGAACAACATACCCCTTTGTCAACATACCCCTGTCGCCAGGCCTGTGTGTGTGCAGAAACACAAACACAATTCTCAACCTTTCTCACTCGGTCTCTGAAGGTTTTTGCATCTTTTTGCCTTCTTGTACTTTAATGGAAACATATTTTGAGTCTCGTATGGTCTACTACTAAGTGTGCAAGCGTGCATGTATATGCGTGCCTGTGTGTGTGCGTTTTGTGTGTATGTAGGCTATCGGTGTGCTTCTAGGTTCATTAAAAAAATAACTATTAAGGATGTGGAAGTTTGTATATGTGTGTGATGTGTGTGTATGTGTATGTGAAAAGCACCTGTGTGATTCTGTATGTTTGTTAGGATTGACAAAGAAATCTTTCTCAGGGATTAAAGCAAAAAAAAGTCATCTGACTGAACTTTTTTACCGGTTAGGTACCCGATCGAGTATCACTCCGTAACCCTACGAAAAACAATGTAGCCAGGCTCTGCCCTCGTAACGAAACATACACTGGTTTTACGCAAGGAATGGTGTCAGAGCCAGCGCTAGACATAGGCAGACAGGGCAGTCGCCTAGAGCAGAATAGGCCTATGTCTTGAGGGTGCCAGTAATACCAAAAACTGCCACAAAATCAGAACCAACATAAAACTTTACACTTCACATTAACAATGAATATTCATTATACACTAAGTAGGTCTGTATACACTCAATATGAATGTACCTGTAGGTACTAGATCAGATGTGCTCAATCAGATGTAGGCCTACAATGCTATGTTTACAGATGCCAATTTCTAAACACAAAAAAGGGAAAGAGGGAAAGGGGGCAGGCCTAGGCCACCAGATTGACTAGAACTGGTCGAGAATGGAGGAATGATGGATACTATATCAGACTGCAAACACTGAACTGCAATTTGGGGCATGTTTTGGTTATTTCCTCTTATTTCTACCCATTATTTATGAATTGTTCACAACATTATGCAGAATGGATTCACAATGAGTGTTGCTTCAAAATGGTAGCTGATCTCACAGAATTATTGACTTGGAATTGCAATGCGTTGATACAGTGATCTCATTATGGTTTTTGTTGTTGTTGTAGTAGTAGCAGGCTACCAGTATATTTTGTCTTTCACATCAGAATGGGCAAACACTGTTCTGGTGAAAGCACTGGTGCGCATTGCTTGCAGTTGTATTTCTGATATTTAAAAAACAATGCACTGTGGTCATAGCAATCAGAGGGAGAAAACTAGTTGTTGGTTATTTGTATGTTTTTCACAAATTCACTATTCATCCTGTTACAAACAACTTGTTGACGTTTACAAACAGGGTGCGGTAGTCTGCCTCTGTGTTCTACCGTTTTGAAAACCTATGGCTACTTTTTTGCCTCTCGATGTGCGGTGCCAGGCACACGCTTACCATTGATATAAAAAACGTCCCCGATTCCTGCACGCACTAGTGTTCTCTCATACAAGCTGACACGACGCACGCAGACACAACACAGTCACAGTCAGACGTCTATCGTTTAACAAAAGTAACACACTTTCCCAAGCTTGTCGCGCAACTTTCCACTCGAATCAAGGCAAATCGCCCACGCATCAGCCCTGAGTGCGCAGTGCGCAAATAACTGAACTCAAACGAAACGCATAGTCCGAGAAGATGGACACAGACGTTGAGCCACTCAAAAACAAGCACACACACAACTGTTGCGGCACACTATTCCAGTTAGCAAAAATAGCATCACACAATAGCCTACAACAAGCCTTGAAAGTGAAACAAACATCGAAACGGCATTTATCGACCATATGAGTTCACCCATCAGAACACTGCTTCCCAGAACAAGACGTGGCATAAAATATTGGCTCTGCCTGGGATAGCAACAGTGACTCCTGTAAAATGCAACCCATTTTTAACTTATTTCTTGAATATATATCGGCAACAACAAAGTTAATCTGCTATGATTACAGATGAGACAGTAAAGTATCCGTTGTCAGAAAGACAACTAGAGCTAGTTCTATCATAGCCCCCCCTTTTACGCAGCCAGTCAAACGCGCTAAACTTTGAGGATGAAACGCGTGGTATCCTAGCTAGCTGCCAATGATATCCGTCCCATTGGGGCTATGAATAATGTTAGTAAAAGCCACAATGATTAAAAGGCAAACCCTTCATGAAAAAGACATCATGCGCAGTCGAAGTAAACTATTCTTTTTTTCTAACAATCTGCCCCGGCAGGTGCAACGACGTGTCCTACCTTCTTCCAGCTATGCATTCCATGCATTATTAGCCCATATTGGAATCTCAGTCCAACTCGTTTAACGATTGTCATTGCACTTTAAAGACATAGTATTACACGTATTTTCTTTTCTGCCATCAGCAACAATGTTGACTTTTTTTTTTTGTCTCTCGAGCTGCACCGCCACCGAATTGTTGACCGCTCGTGCTGTACTTCTTTTTTTTTTTTTTTTTGAAGAACGGGGATGGCTCAAAACTATTGATGAGTGAATCTGTTGTAGGCCTATCACACCAGTGGTGGAGTGTATAACTAAATCCGTACACCAAACACACCTCTCGTCACCTTCTCATGACCAGGTGTGCTCTCGATTTGTGTTCAGTTGGAAAGTAAAAATTGTAAATTAATTGACATAAATTATACGGACGGAAATCCGTCCAAACGAAAATCCAACTGACGGAAATCCGTCGTAGCGACGGAAAACTTTAATCCCTGATCTTTCTTTTTATGAAATGCAAATGCCTGCTAGGAATTTAACGACAAGCATCTGTTAAAAATAATGAGCATCAGAACATAATGAGCATCTCTTTACTTTCTTTTTAGATGCGTCCCAGCATCTCTATAAGAGGGTCTGTCTGTCCGTCCGTCCGTCCGTCTGAAACGCATTCCTTCAATTGTGTCTGAAACGCATTCCTTCAATTGTTCCTTCATGTGGCCACAAGGCGGCAGACTTGCCATTTTGGACCGGAGCGAATGCGTGCAAGCATAGCCTTTCTAACCGGATGCTAACGTTGGCGAAAAGTAGCCTAGCCACAGGCTAACTGACAAACGTGAGGCCAACAACTCAGCCGATCGTGATGTACGCCACAAATAGACCAATCGACCTCATATTTAGACACTACAATGTTGATTTCTGCCTTCGATTTTCATCAGTTAAGAAATCTAGCGTCGGATTAACACATTATTAAGGTAGTAAAGCGAGTTGCCGCCATGTTTGTTTTCCAGAATCACCCGGGTAGAGAGCTCACGTGCAGCATTCTGGGTAATTGAGTTTCACTGCTTTGTGCCTTGACGGTGAAGCTGGTATTGAAAAAAAGTCCATAAGCGCATGATTCACCCAAACGGTTTTATTTATTTATTATTTGTCGATGTTTAGATTCTTTCCCACATGCACATACTGCTGAAATGGCGTGATACTAAAGGTTGTTAGGCCTAATAAATGTCTGGGAATTTGTAATGTTCACTTCATCTAGGCTATGTGAAATTTCAAATCATAGCCTATGGTTCTTTTCCAAATCCAATAATGATGATAAGCTTATTATACCCTAAACTGCAAAAAATAAAGCCATGTCTCGCCATTTTGCTGCCTTGCTGCCTGCCACAATATTTGGAGTGTCCATGATGACCAATAAACAAAAAGTACATCCTCGGGGGGCGTTGACAGGCTAGGAGGAGGCCAGGGGGGCGTTGGGGGGGGGGGGATGGCATAGTTGGAACTGGCATAGAGGGACGCATCTGTTGTCCGCCTGTCGGCCTTGTTTAATCTTTATCCGCCCCTCTCTCTCTCTCTCTCTCTCTCTCTCTCTCTCTCTCTCTCTCTCCAGTTGTACAGTTCTATGGAGTTTGGCAGGAGATGGCAGCTGGTGCATGAGCGAGTTGCTCCCAATCGATTCTACTGGTGAGTACAAGACAGGAGCATCTCCTCAGCACTAAGAACTCACACGTGCACGCACGCACACACACACACACAGACACACACACGCACATTTCATATGAATTCCTCCTTGTCCTTATTTACTCCTATGTAAAGTTTCTGTTTTTCCAAGTGCATCAAACCAAAGAAGTTGTTCATGAAAATGCTGTAATAATGAATAATACATAAGGAAAATATATCTGTAAATTGTCACAGTTCAGAATACAGTTTTTGCACCAATGGAGCTTGCCTCATTGATATGGAAATCCCTGTGTGTGTGTGTGTGTGTGTGCGTGTGCGTGTGCATGCGTTCATGTGTGTGCGTGTGTGTGCCATGTTTGTCTGAAGTGTGAAAGAGAAGGAATGTGGAGAGGCTAAACTGGATGAATCTTGTTCTGAGTTCATTAGGGAGGTCTGTAGCTAAAGCCCCTGCTGTCTCCCTACAGAGGCCCTGTACGTCACCTGTAAGCTGCAGAACTGCTCCGAGGGCAACAAGGGGAGGCCCTTTCCTGGCCACATCGACCCTAACCAACGAAATCCTGTATGGGAGAATACTAAGGGCAGGGTTCACACACTTTTTCACTAATTTTCCATGACTTTTCCAAAACATTTTACAATGTCCAATCGCCGGCGCGCGGGCATATTATATTACATAGCCTATATTATAAATATGTAAATATATTCATACTATAGGCTATGTTTCACTACAGGCTATGCTGCCATTATACTCTATGTTGTAGGCTATTATCGGTATATTAGTTATATTATTCACTAATATTGTATTTTATATTAGGCCTATTCACTTCTGGTGTAGGCCTTGAGTAAGAAATGAAAATGAATAGGCCAATAGGAAATTAGGTCGTGAAATCATCATGAAGACAAATATCAACATGTCATGCCCATGGAGGTAGATGCTCATCCTGCCCAAGTAATTTAGAAAACATTGAGTCTACCTCTACACCTGCCTAAGCACAACAGTCCAAAGCGCTTGTAAGAATGTTTGTTGTCATTTGTTGTGGTCTTTGATGGAGCCAAAAAAGCTGGAAAGAGTGCACTGCTCGTGGCAAAGTGTGAGGCCCACTCAACGAGATGCGACAGTGAGCCTCATTTTGTGTTGCAATCTGACTGATTTGGAACAAAGCCACGTAACTTTTCAAACTCTTTTGGCGCTGCTGCTTTTATTTCAAAACACTCGCGTCATGCCGACATTGACAATAAGTTGTCGCGGTCATCCACACATACTGCACAGATTTCATTAACCTTTCAGCGCAGCGGACAAATTCAGTCGCAGGTGCACCTTTGCTTCTCAATATCAATATGTCGGGGCTTACCGAAAACATAAAAGGTTCACTTGGAGCTCTATCTGGCAAATTAGCGCACCAAACATGTCTTAGGGTTGTATTCCTTTTGGCATTAGGTATTAGCTTTTGTGGAACCGCTAAAACGCTTATAATTGATAACCTGTTAGTAGCTGGAGGCAACACTGTATCTTGCCCTTCAGGTGGCTGACAAGCAGCGCGCTTCACACATAGGTCCTATCGGACACATCAAAATATTCGTCCTCCATTTGTTAGCCATTTGTTGATACTCTTCAGAAAGGCGTGCGTTGTTGAAGTTACATTTCCCGGCAAGCCGTATATCGTTAATAGAAGTTTAGAACTCAGCTCTCTCACCACGCCTCGCATATACATCTAGCTCGTGCGTAATGAGGAGTACGGTTGCCAGATGTGACTAATTTCAGGCACCAAAAATGCATGAAAACCGCGTGGAGCCACTACAACCTGCCTTATTTGAAAAGCACTCAATTTGGCAACAAAGGGTTATGCTCTCACGTCCTTCATCTTCTGCTGAACACACACGCACACACACACACACACACACACACACACACACACACACTTCTGTTGACTACGGGCACACAATTGCCACAAACTACTTTCTGTGATCTGTTCCAAATAAACTTGGAATTTCTACACCAAAGGGGCTATCAAGTGGCTATGCTTGCTAATTTAAATAATTCTTTGTCCCTGTTCCATTCTTTTTCAACACATCTTTTAAATGAACATAATTATGTGATCATACATTCACATTCACTTTCATAGTAAACAAAAAAATTACCATGAACTCTCCTCCCCACATACAGTGTCCGCTTATAGGGAGCAGGGATGTCGGAAACGGTTTGAAATTCAGACTCGAAGTCCAACTGGTTCCACCGACTCCCGTCTGGGTGGCATAGGGTGAACTCGTCATCACTGCCAGGCCAAAAATGGTCTTTAGCAAGGCCGATGATGTCCACATAGGTCTCATTGCCTTTGAAGAGTATTTTGGGTGGTACCTCATCGAGAATTTTTTTGACAAATTTACCAGACCGAGTGGCCGTCCTCAGCCTCCACTCCATAGGAGTTATTCTGATCTAAATTGCAAAAAATTAAAAACAAATTTAGATTACAAATGATGCGTGATATGTGACATTCACACATTAGAAACACTGAAGCTGGAAGCTCACTGAAGCTCAAGTTTTCCGATGCCACAACGGTCCGTGTATATTTTGGTAATTGGATTTTCCCTTTATGAAGGTGTCATGTCCGGCTCTGCCGGTTAGTGTTTGGGGCACTTCAGTCCTCCGACCCGCAGGTGGAGCTGGTCTGACAAGGCGTACAACCTCTTAGAGGGCTGCTGATTGGGTGGCCTATAAAAGGCCTCCCATCAGCATTCTCTCTCTCTCTCTCTCTCTCTCATCCCTCAGGCACATTCGTGAGGCGACCGTATGGTCAGGCCTACGACAGCCGGGACTTGCACCACACTTGCACCCTTTTGGACAACACTCATTTACTGATACACTCTTTGGTTAATTCACATTACTGATGACTGATACACTTTGTAAATAAAGAATCTTTTGTGTAAAATGTACGAATCGGTGTGGTCTCCCTTAATGTTACAGCCACTAACGAGCCAGTGGTTGTGACATATGGGGGCTCATCCGATCTTTGGTAGTAACTTTAGGCTATGGTAATTCCTCCTACTGGCTATGGAAGCGTAGGAAGGTGCGTAGAGTTCTTGGTATTGAGTATTTGGCTAAAAGTATTCCTTCTACTGGCTTTTGGAGCGTAGGAAGGTGAGTAGAGCTGAGTTACTAATTGTGAACTGCTGATAGTCAGTTAGGGCCTGTTATCAGTTAGTTAAATTGGGGGGACCTATACTGGTTTGTGCTTTTGGATTTTTGTTGGACCGTGCAAGTGTAGGTGAACAATTGATTTGTTTGTTCCAGCCATCTTGGTTTAGTTTCATTGCAGTTTGTAGCATTGCATTCAACCTCTGAGGAGCTGCTGCCTTTATCCCCATCTAGTACGGGTTCTAGGTTCCTGCTGTCACAGAGCCTGGGCGAGGGCACCGCCTTGGAGAAACGGCTGAATCGGCTTTGTCGGGATGGTACGTCTCCACAGGTATTGGTGAGTAAATGATCCTCGTCCTCGGGCTCTGTGTGAAAATAGATTAGTCTAGTGGGGGGAAAATGTTTAGGGGGATGCTCCGAGGTTAGTTTGCTGTGTTAACAAAACTGTAATGTTTTAGAGACCTGGTTGGATTGGTTAGGGGAGAGAGAGCCTAGCTTAAGTAGAGCTAGTTTTGAGTTGACTGTTATTTCAGTAGTTTAAGTTTGGTTTGGTACAGTAGCCAGGTTGGTACTGACGGCCTGGGTTGAGCAGGATGGAGGCTTTTGTGGAAGCACCATCTGAAAAATTGTTGTATGCCCTCAACAAGGAACAATTGTTGCAATTGGCAGAAAAGTATGGCATGGAATTGTCGTCAGCCATTAAAACTGGTAAGAAGGGGGCCTTGCGTGACTCCATTCATGAGTTTTTGTGTGAGCAGGACATTTTGCCTTCAGCAAAAGGTGGTGACTCTCGTGCGAAAGGTATGTCAGAGCCTATGCAGTCAGAGAGGGTAGGCATACTGACTTTTGAGCAACAGAGAGAGATGAAGGCACTTGAATTTGAGTGGGCGCAACAGGCTAAGGAGAAAGAACGTCTGTTTGAACTGGAAAAGCGTAAATTGCAACAGCAAGCAGATTTGGATAAAATTAAATTAGAACGAGAATTGCAACAGCGAGCTGATGTGGAAAGAATCAAATTGGAACGGGAGTTGCAACAGCAAGCAGATATGGAGAAACTTAAATTTGAAAAAGAAATGGATTTGAAAAAAGGTGAAATGGACCTTACAGTACAGCTTGAGAAAATTAAAATTGAACAGGATCGTTTGAAACTAATGTCGGAAGGTAAGATTAGTGGAAATCTGTCCGGTTCAAGTATGGATAGCATGGTTAAGTATGTGCCAAAGTTTGACGAACGTGACCCAGACGTGTTTTTCTCACTGTTTGAACAAATGGCCTCTGATAAAAAGTGGAGTGAAGAGGATAGAACGGTGCTTTTGCAAACTGTACTAGTAGGACGTGCACGGGAGGCATATTTGGCATTAACACCTGTTGATAGGCACAAGTATGCTGAGGTGAAAAAAGCGGTCTTGAAATGTTATGAACTGAATCCAGAAGCTTACAGACAACGTTTCAGAAACTGGCGTAAACGTGATAATCAGACTCATGCTGAAGTGGCAAGAGAATTGAGTACTTATTTTAACCGGTGGCTTACTTCTGAGTCTGTCTCAACTTACGAAGACTTGCGTGATTTGTTGATTTTGGAGCAGTTTAAGAACATTGTACCAGATCGAATTGCTACCTACATTAATGAGCAAAAGGCAAAGTCAGTGGAGGAAGCGGCCTCGCTTGCTGATACTTTTGTGTTAACGCATAAACGTATGCCTTACAGCAGTCCTCCACGGTATAGGCCTAATAGCCACCAGCGTTATGATCCTGCTCGTTCTCCTCCACAGCGTTCTCCTCCTCGTTATGGTCGTAGTTCAAATCGGTCCAATTATGGCAATTCCAGTAATGTTCCTAAATTTGACAATGGAAGTAGCAAATCTCGCCCAAGTCCGACGGATAAATGTCATTACTGTTTGCAGGAGGGACATTGGAAAAAGGACTGCCCGCTGTTGAAAGGCCGTAAATCTAATGCCAAGGCAGCTGGGTGTGTTTCTGTTGTGCATCCAGTTGATTTTGGCGTCTCTGATCTAACCCCGTTACCTCGTTTGGAAGTTGATTGTGAGCAAGTGATTGAAGACGGTGCATCTGTGTCAGACGAGCAGACGAAATCAGTGGAGTCAGCTGCGTCTGATTTCGCTCCATTCATTAGTGATGGTTGGGTGTCATTGGTTGGAGAGACACAGAAAGTTCCAGTTAAAATCTTAAGAGACACTGGGGCATCTGAGAGTTTCATTTCTGGAGCAGTTTTGCCATTTTCCACAGCATCTGACACTGGGAAGTGTGTTTTGATTAGAGGAATAGGCATGCAGTCATTTTCTGTACCGTTGCACAAAATTCACTTGTGTTCAGGATTTGTGAATGGGGAGGTGACTATTGCTGTGAGACCGTCTCTGCCTATGCAGGATATCCATGTAATTCTGGGGAACAATTTGGGTGGGTGTTTAGTTTCTCCGCCTCCAGTTGTTACATCTGTACCGCTATCTGTAGAGGAGCCAGACGCGTGTTGTCAAGAATTCCCAGAAGTGTTTACTGCTTGCGCTGTGACTAGGGCCATGTCTCGTGCGCAGGCGCAATCGTCGGATGTATCCAAGTCTGTACCTATTTTTGTTCCTGAGCTGCCTGAACCTCTGTCATGTCAAGATTTAATTGAGGCACAAAAGAATGATCAGAGCTTTGAGAAATATTTTGCTTTAGCTTCTACTGATCCAACGATGGGTTACTTCATTCAAAATGGCGTTTTGCTGCATACGTGGTTGCCAGGTGTTGATCCTGAAGTGGCAGGTCAGGTGATTCAAGTGATGGTACCTGACAAATACCGTGATTTGATTTTGAGAACAGCCCATGGAGCAGAATCTGGGCATTTTGGAGTTAAGAAAACGTACCGACGTCTTTTGGAACATTTTTACTGGCCACGGATGAAACGCCATGTATCTAGATTTGTCAAAGCATGTCATGTTTGCCAGGTTGCGAAACAGAGTACTCCCATTAAACCTGCACCACTTCAACCTATTCCGTCTGTTGGCACACCATTTGAGCATCTCATTATTGATTGTGTAGGTCCACTACCCCCTTCGAAATCTGGTTGTGTGTACCTCTTTACCATTATGTGCCAGGCCACTCGTTACCCAGCAGCGTATGCCCTGAGAACAATTACCACAAGATCAATATTGAAGTGTTTGTCTCAATTCATTTCTGTCTTTGGCATTCCAAAGGTAATTCAGAGCGACAGAGGCTCTAACTTTACCTCCAGGACATTTGCTGCAGCGTTGAAGTCGATGCAGGTATGCCACAATTTGAGCAGCGCTTATCATGCACAGAGTCAGGGGGCATTGGAGCGCTGGCATGCCACGTTGAAGTCTCTCTTGCGCGCTTACTGTGTTGAGATGCGGAGAGATTGGGAGGAGGCGTTGCCATGGCTCTTGTTGTCTGCGCGTGGTGTAGTTCAAGAAAGCACTGGTTTTAGTCCAAATGACCTAGTCTTTGGCCACAAAGTCCGGACCTCACTGTCTGTTTTAAATGCCAATCTGGATCTGCAGAACACTCCCGTCAGTTTCACTGAGTATGTAGATGGTTTTCGTTGTAGGCTGTTGCTTGCATGGAAAGAGGCAACAGAGCATTTGACTAAAGCTCAGCTGAAAATGAAGACCGTAAAGCAAAGATCAGAGTTTTCAATCCGGGTGATCAAGTTTTAGCTTTGCTGCCCATTCCGGGGTCACCGTTTACAGCGAAATACTCTGGTCCATTTACTGTTATGATTCAAGTGTCAGATCTCAATTATCTACTGTCAACTCCTGATCGTAAACGATCACAGCAACTGTGTCATGTGAATTTACTCAAGCCTTACCATTCTGCAGGTTCCGACAAGGCGGGTGGGATTGCTGCGAGTCCAGTGGGTCTAGCCGTTGGGGTTGGGGAACCGCTCAACTGGCCGGAGGTGGCAGCTTCGGATGAAGTGCGCGCACCTGACGATTCAGTGTTACATGGGCGCTTGGATAATACTCAGCAGTTAAAGGAGCTAGATAGTCTCCTGGGTCATTTAAGTGAGGTACAGCGTAAACAGTTGTCGGATTTGATTTTTGAGTTTTTGCCTTTGTTTTCCGACACTCCAACCTGTACCACACTAATTGAACATGACATTGACACACAGGGTGCCCGCCCAATACGACAAAGATTCTATCGAGTGGCTCCCGATAAGCAGAAGAGTATGGAGGACAGTGTACAGTATCTGCTTGATCATGGTCTCGCCAAGCCATCTTACTCCAGTTGGGCATCGCCATGTCTACTGGTTAAAAAGTCAGACAACACCTATAGATTCTGCACGGATTATAGGAAAGTAAATGCTGTGACAAGACCAGATTCTTTTCCATTGCCACGTATCGAGGACTGTGTGGATCAGGTTGGGAGTGCTCGTTACGTCAGCAAATTTGATTTATTGAAGGGTTACTATCAAGTGCCTTTGACGCAGAGAGCGCAGGAGATATCTGCATTCATTACCTCTTCCGGTTTGTACTCGTATACTCGAATGAGCTTCGGTTTGCGGAATGCCCCTGCAACCTTCCAACGGCTCATGAATAGGGTCGTTGGGGGGCTGCAGGGGTGCGCGGTTTATTTGGATGACGTTGTTTGTCATTCGGACAGTTGGGACGAAGCCTTTGCAGCCTTTCCACCTGCTCATCCGCCACATCCGGGGGGTGGAAAACGTGATGGCCGATGCGCTCTCTCGGGCTCTGGACCAGGAGGTTTAGCCATCCTCATTCTTTCCTAACCTGAGCCTTTTCTGTTTCCCTTAAAGGTTGCTGTCCGGGTACCAGGATTTGCTGGGTGCAGGGAAGGTCGGAGGGGAAGGAGGGTGTTTGGGATGGTTCTGGATCAGGTTGGTCTGGGGTGGCTGAGGGGCATCGGGGGGTTTTGAATTGTGTGGGCTGCGGCGGCTACTGTCATTTTCATGTTTTTTGTTTTCTATTTTTGTTGATGGTGCTTCAGAGACCCATTAGCATGGGCCTCTGTTTTTAAGGGGGGGGATGTCATGCCCGGCTCTGCCGGTTAGTGTTTGGGGCACTTCAGTCCTCCGACCCGCAGGTGGAGCTGGTCTGACAAGGCGTACAACCTCTTAGAGGGCTGCTGATTGGGCGGCCTATAAAAGGCCTCCCATCAGCATGTTCTCTCTCTCTCTCTCTCTCTCTCTCTCTCTCATCCCACAGGCACATTCGTGAGGCGACCGTATGGTCAGGCCTACGACAGCCGGGACTTGCACCACACTTGCACCCTTTTGGACAACACTCATTTACTGATACACTCTTTGGTTAATTCACATTACTGATGACTGATACACTTTGTAAATAAAGAATCTTTTGTGTAAAATGTACGAATCGGTGTGGTCTCCCTTAATGTTACAGCCACTAACGAGCCAGTGGTTGTGACAAAGGGAATTCAAAAAACGAAAAACGACTGGTTTATTTGATTTTCGTCTCCAAACCCAAAACGAACAATTGAATTATGCAGCATTTTTCTTTCATTTTCATCTTTTAATTACATTTTTAAAAATGAAATTCAAAGTCAGCACAAACGGAAAAACGACCAAAAACAAGTATTATTCATATTCTCACAGCCGGAAGTCAGACAGGTTAGGGTAAAGAGTTTCTCGTCTCCAATTGGCTACAACGTCTAGGCTACAGTAAGAAGTATAAGTCAGTGCTCCCTTTTGATTGGCTTTCATTTGACAGCCAGAACGTCAACTCGCGCTCAAGTATGGCTTTCAGGCCGACCAGAACGGAGCCGGTGTCGGTGCTCGCACCAGTTACGTTCGGCACTGAAGTGTTTGTCTGCGAACCGCCAGTGTTCATACCGGGCTCTGAACTTTTTCCGCACGTGACTGTGTTACCCGGATGAACCTGCTGACGACCACGCTGTCGTCACGGTTCGCAGAGAAAAACCTAGTATTTTGCGGTTCGCATTGCGAACCAATTTTCTGGTTCGCGAACGCAAACATCTGTGGCGTGAACACGACAGTCGGTTCGCGATTTGGTGCGGGAACGGGCTTCAGCACGGTTCTCAGTCTGCCTGAATGCGCTACAGGTGGGATGGTAGGATAAAATACTTTTATATAAATGCCGTGCGGTAGCGTTGCCCAGGGGCGCCGCCAATTTCTGGCCATGTGAAAGATTCGAATTTTGCGAATTTTTGGAGATGTTGAAACTTGTGAAAAGGTGAAGTTTCCATCCCTCTTCTCACTGGCTGATTTAGCCTATTTTAAAAACTCACAAATGGTTTATATGTGAACATTTTCAGTTTTCTTAAATGTCGGGACTTTCATGAGCAAAAGCGCACACGCACGCACTCGTAGGCTACGCGCACACACAAGCACACCTGCGCTCGCAATGGAACACTTTCTCCGAACATTGTCATGGCCATGGGCGGAGGCGCCGCCAATGGCAAGCATATTAGTTCTGAATGGCAAGATTACACCAGTGACTTTTGGAAGGGGAAATGTGTGGGGATTTTGTGTTATGTTTATTATTTGTGATGATCATGAATGTGAACCCGGACAATCTTTATGTTCTGTGTGGTTATGTTTTGAGTATTGTGTTTAAACAGGCGATTTTTGTTTTGTGACTGACTGAATTAGTGAATAATTGGCCGGCCCTAGGAAATGGGTGTATTTAAGCCGTAGTCAAGTCGTTGATGTGAGCGATTTTTATTGAGAAGTGGTAACGGGTAGGAGGTGGCTTCGCGTAAAACTGCTGCATATCATTGTAAGCAGAGAAGCGTGTTGTAGTTTGATGCTGCTGAACTTAGAAGAAGTGAATGGTTTCGTTTTCTGTTGCCAGTGATGTGTCCTGTCCGTTTTATGATGCCAACGTGTAGGGGCCTACATTTATTTTCTGATGTCTTTGGTGAAGGTAAATTAAAGGCCTAAACATTTTTGATATACTTCCGACTTCGTGCCTGCTCCTCTCCATTCCGCTCGTTACGCACGTCCTTGACAAGAGGTTGCAAGCGCTTCCCCACAAAACTAATTGTGATTATGAGCATGATAAAAAGTGAGTGCAACAAAGGGGAGTGCAACACAATATCAAATGCTTTGATGGAAGTAGGCTACACCTGTTTTACATAACCCCTCGCCGTACCTCCCACAGCACGAAAAGGGGGATTTGTGACAATGAACTCGTCCCAAATCGCCCACGGACTTGCCTAACTTTCGTCTGATTTTGAGCGCTGAGAGAATGCGAAATTAACAGTTTTGGTGACACGTAAATCGCCCGGAAGCGAATCAAAGCCGTAGAGAGGTCTCACAGCAGGGTGTTAATGGCCCAACGATTAACATGAAAGGCAATGACAGCCAGCCCGGAACGCGGACTAGCCTTGCTCTTATTGGACGAAAAAGACACGTGACTCAAAGTAAAAGAGCTGCGCTGTTGGTTAGCAGGGTCGGCAGCTACGACCTTCTATTGGTCACGTTGGATTAATTTATGCATACCGTAGGCCTATACAGTAGGTCCGTATAATTATGCAAAAATTATTATTACTAATATACCTAGGTTGATTTTACTTTGTATATTCACATCATTATATTCACATCATTATAGACTGCACTGTGATGGGGCTTCAGCATGCATGATGTGAATTTATTGATAAAATGAAAATGAATGAAATGAAAATGAATTTTTTAAATGCTTTTAATATCACACCAAACAATGTACACACACTTAGACAGGAACCGTGCATTTCATAAATATACATAATTTAAAACTACACACATACCCTGCAAACAATATACTCTAGGCTATATGCAGTGATGTACAGTAGCCTACTCAGGTCACAAATGTACA
Organism: Engraulis encrasicolus; assembly: GCF_034702125.1. Lineage (NCBI taxonomy): Eukaryota > Metazoa > Chordata > Actinopteri > Clupeiformes > Engraulidae > Engraulis > Engraulis encrasicolus. The sequence continues at coordinate 4,049,818 of NC_085857.1, read as the reverse complement.
ACTCAGAAACAAACACGCATCTCTCTCCCAAGCGGCGTTTCCGATTGTCTCCCACGTCCTAACACTGGCCGTCAGAGCATTGAAGAAATCTTAATACTCAACAGCACTCAAATTTTGCCAAGTCGAACAGGTGAGGTCAGGCATAAACGCGTTGTCCTGACCGTCTGTTAAGACAATGCGATGCGACACAGAAAAGACGGGCGGCTCTCCGTGCATAGTGACTAAAAGTTAGCATCAACTTTGAAAAAGGGTCAAGTCACCATCAGAAGAAAACGGCCGTCTTGTAAAACATGTGTTTGAGTGAAACGGTAGACGGTAGGGACTTTGCGAGGCTATTTATTTAATGCCTACATATAACGTGACCCAAAATGTCTCTAAGCTGCACGTTGCAATACAGCCAAGTATTCGAGAAAACCTGATGCAGCCTCCAACAACTTCAATGCACCAGAAGTGAATTCGCCTTCTAGTTGGGTGCGTGCGTCACGTGTATTTAATAGAATATATGCGCATGTACAATTACAATACAGCTACCTTATTACCTGGAATATTTTTGAGGGCTGATATTACAAAAAGCTAGTAGGTAATTCTTCTTTTCTTTTCTCTACCTACCATTCAACCATGAGTGGTTGGCTCTGTCCACACACCAGTTTGAACTAAATAACTAAGAATTTATTTATTTATTTATTTATTTTTTTTTGTGGGGGGGGGGGGGGGGGGGGGGGAATGAAAGGGGAAAATAAGTTCAAAAATGTAAAAAAAAAAAAAAAACAATTTGGCAAAAAATAAATCAGAAAAAAACTGAATGAGGAAAAATAAAACGGATTTCATAGGCCCCTACGACAGGTTAGGTTTGGGAAGGGCACAATTCATAAAACTCAGAAACATACAATGCTTTTTCAAAAAAAGGGTTCTATGTTCCCCGCTGCATCCAAGTAGACTGCTGCCACATTGCTAAGAGCAGGTTGTTATTACACCTCTGACAGGTTAGGTTTAAGGATAGTTTTAGTCAGGGCACATACAAAAATGGATTTGAGTAAAAGTTGTCAATTCATAGTAAATACGTGGTAAATATTAAAGTAAGAGGAAAAATAGTACAGGTACAGCATTTTAGTGCAGACTATACAGGTATGTACAATATTATAAAGTAAACATTGCTGTTGATTATGTTCTTCAGCCGCCAATCATGCCAGCAGGGTCTACTGAAGGTCTCTGGTCACTGCTTCCTCGTCATACTGCAACAAGCACTCAGTCTCACTTCTGGGAGCTGTAGAAATAACAAATAAATAAATACTTCGTCATGCACCTCATATTGACATAGCAAATATATCAATAAGCAAGACATATTGAGCCCAACAGGGATAATCTTACACTATATATCAGTTTTCTGTGGTCTCTTGTAAGATTGCCCATCACCATCCTGCAGGACACTACCGTCTCCCTGCCAGGATCTGTAGGATGTAAGAAAATAAATCAAAACATAGCAATGCACAGCATTGACAACTTATCTATAAAGTAGCACAAGTCATATTGACAATGTAGGACAGGGGTGGGGAACCTATGTCTCTAGGGCCGTTTGCGACCCTTGAGGCTGTTTTTAATCCGGCCCCCGATATAATTTTAATGCAATTCCATCTTCACATGAAATATGACATATTTTGTAAAGGAATCTTAGAAAATACATTAGCAATACAATTAAGTTATATTCAGGGAACCTGAAGTTGGCGTTTGTTTAAATGTGGCTTCCTTCAATATAGGCCTAAAGTGAAAGGGAAAATCCTGGTTTGTGTTCATAGTACGGCCCTTGGAGGACTTTTATGGCCCCTCGGATGAATTTGAAGTGGCCTTTCGAATGAGAAAGGTTCCCCAACCCTGACGTAGGCTATAGGTTAAGCTTACCCTCTTTCACTCTACTGTGCCCATTTCGGGTTGACCTCCACACGCGTCTGTAGCACAGCACACAGGATTGCAGGACACAGCATCCTGCAGGACACTGCAAAAAACAAGGGGAACGAATAAATGACCTGTCCAGTTCTATAAAAAAGAAAAGAAATTTGATGCAGTGCCAGAGCTGTGGTAAAAGTAACCTTGGTTGTATCATCTAGGACTAGGGTGTGTGTGAGTGTGTGGTAAATCCAGTGTTCACATTATTCAGATATGAGAATTAATTCATTAATTTTAACTGATATCACCACATACCGATATCAGTGCCATTTCACCCTGCCAAGACACTGGACCTTCTATGATCAGGGCGTCCTCGTCATACTGCAGCAGGCACCCTGTTGTTTCTACAGCTCCTAGAAGAGAGACAAATAAATTAAATACTTCGCCATGCATCTCATATTGACATAGCTAATGTATCAATGAGCAAGTCATATTGGTCACAAAGAAGTTAATCTTACATGCTTTCAGTCTTCTATGGCAAGACTGCTCCTCATAAGAGCTGTTAGGCCTTCAAGTGACTCGTCTTCGCCATATTATGAGACAGCAGCCTGTGAAAACATGGTAAACAGAATAACCCATTAACCTTGGGTCCTAATATAATACATGGACATAAACTAGCCTACATTATTTAGACAATGTCAGTAGACCTCCACGTGAAACAATAAGAAAAAGTGACCATGCATAATTTCAATTTCTTGAAGAGGCCAGCTACACTTATTTGTGCAACAAGTGCTGTTTTGAGGACCCATACGTTTTAAGGACATGCTGCCTGCCTACTGTTGCAAATGCCAGGGTATTTCACATTGATTTCGGGGTGGCGTGCTCTATTGCAACACTTATTTGTGCAACAAGTGGTGTTTTGAGGACCCATACTTTTTAAGGACAGGTTGCCTACTGTTGCAAATGCCAGGGTATTTCACATTGATTTCCAAACTATTTCTTTCCTAACTACAGGGACGTTAGTCGAGTAATGACGCTACGACCAAGCTACTAGGGAATGTCATTAAACTAGTCGCTTCGCTACTGCCCAGCACTGAAAACCAACATACCCAGACGGCACACCAATCTTGCCAACGTCGCCTAGATGCATTTTTGCCGCTGTAAAATACATTGGCAAGACGTCCAAGCGTTAGTTGATCAGCGAAATGCCGGGCAGGCGTGAAAAATGAGCAGTGCCCAGCAACTAGTTGATGAGCTAACGCAATAGCATGCTAACGGTAGCCTTTGTCAATCTTAAGCGCTGGGAGATGGTCACTCCCATGTAAGATCACTCCCGGACGTGTAGTCCCAGGTGATTCTATCAATCCCAGGCGTTCTATCCCACCCGATTACATTTCTCGTATTATCATACACTACCACATACAAGCAATTTAGGGTTAGGTTTAGGGTTAAGGTAAGGGTTAGGTTTAGGGTACGTAACAAAAAAACTAGCATCAAAAAGATAACTAGCTCGGTGGGCTCGATAGTCTGGCTAGTGGGAGCGAACCGACTGGGGATCGAACCGCGCTGGGAGCGACAAACTGGGAATCATCTTTAGGCAGGGGAAAGGCAATTGAGAACGAGCAATGTCAAACAACTTTCCATCAACAAGTATACTTAACATATTCACCGTTTCACTACTGCATTTTGTCATTACGATGCTCGCAAGTTATCAGAATTTACTAGCGTACAGCAGCAACAAGAGTAGTCACATTCATTAAGGGGACTTGTGCTACAACTTAGCAATGGCGGATCTGTGTTCAGAGGAGCTATTCAATCGCTCTTGAGTACTGAAACTTTAAACCACAGTTGAGTAAAATTTACTTACATGTATGTGAAGCCCATTTTCCGTTGGTATGTGAGGAACTTTTCCCCCATATCGCCAAGAAACTTGTAACAGTGAAACCACACAGACAGCGCGTGGTGCTGTTCAGATAGGTCGGTGTTGTTGATGACCGCGGTAGATGGCTTCTTTGTGGCTTGTGTGTGGAATTCGCATTGTGCGAATTAGTTGTACTGCCACCTAAAGGCTTGGTGTAGAACTAATTTAACCAGAGACAGTCTGTTTTGAACTTCCTTGAACAATCCTTGCTAGTTCAGAATAATTTAAAAACCAGAGTGGCCAAGCACATTGATGTTTTTCCTCAAAAGCAGGGGTGAGGAACCTTTTTAATTCAAAGGGTCACTTCAAAATGTAGGCTATGTCCAAGAAAGATCATTCAGATGTTTCTATTCTGATTTCTATTCGGTTCATTTAAATGTTTATAGCACCGATCGAATTGTTTGATCAACTTCATTTCTGAGCTTATAGTATCATAATAAAATGTACTGACAGCAGAGCTGTGGCTAGAAGAAAGGTTTAATGCAGGGGTGGGGAACCTTTTTCATTCGAAGGGCCACTTCAAATTCCTACCATGGTCATAAAATCCTCCGGGGGCCGTACTATGAACACAAATCAGGATTTCCCCATGAAATTTAGGCATATATAGACACCATTAGGCCTATATAGACATATAGACACCTTTAAAGGTAGACACATTTAAAAACAGTCCCCACCTTTTCTAGGTCCCCTAAATATAGGCCTAACTTAATTGCATTGGAAATGTAATTTCTAAGATTCCTTTAGGCCTGCAAAATATGTCATAGGCCTATTTCATGTGAAGTTGCAAAACATTATAATGATATCAGGGGCCGGATTAAAACGGCCTCAAGGGCCCTCGAGACATAGGTTCACTACCCCTGGTTTAATGGTTAGTGATTCTGAAAAACACCACTGGGCAGCGTGAACAAACGTACACACAGACACACACACACACACACACACATTTTAGTAAAAGGCCAAAAAATGCCCTAGGGCCCCCAACAATCCCGTTGCCTAGGGACCCCAAAAATCCTAGAAACAGGCCTGCCGACCCCCCATTCCCTCCCACCCACCTGACCTCACCCCACCCCACCCCACTTGAAATTGACTGTAGCAGCTCCCGACCTGATCACTGGCATTTACATATTAAAGGCTCTCCTAAGAAGGGGATGGGAGGGGGGCATGGGGGAGCCGCAAATGCTGTGGCTTGAGGTATGAGGCAGTTTAAGGTGCAAAACTCATCCACATATTCCTCTTTTCATGCAGTGTCCAGTGGTGGCACACTGTCATTGAAAAGTTAGGTACCATAGTACTACAATATTATGACAACGCATGGATAGTTGCCTACTGCACTACGGTCATTGTTCTAGCAAATGTAACGCAGTGTCTTAACGGGTTAATAAAACCCAACTTCTTTCAGTTAATAGAAAAGTGAAGTATTTTCTTTTGCAATGTATAAACTTCTCAGATCCCAAAGCGAAACTTATCCACATTGGAGTGTCATGGAAGACAGTTTCACTAAGCCTATAGCTGTGAGACGAGTCCACAAAACATCAAACAGTAGCCTAGTGTTTGCTGGCCGTTGTCAATTGGTGCAGGGAGTAGGCCTACCAAACTACATTAACAACTGCGCCTACATTTATTCACCTCTGCTGGGTCATTATTTTAGCGAGCGCGAGGACAGGATTCAGTGACCGAGTGAATTAAAATGGTCTGAAGCCTGCCTACTTCATTAACATTATCATAGGCATAATTTTTCATAGGCATACTTTGAACTCTGCCACTTTTGCAATTAGGCCTACGCTGTTGTTTACGATGTTTTCTTCTCACTCACTGCACTTGCTAAAAGTGATAAAGCTAACCAGGCATCTTCTGGTACGACATTTACAGTAAAACTCTGTCAGTCGTGTGCACTGTCAAATGAAAGCCAACCAGAAGGGAGCCTTTATAGCCAATCGAAGGCGACTTCCGGCTGCGAGAATATGAATAATGCTTGTTTTTGGTCCGTTTTTCCGTTTGAGTTGACTTTGAATTTCATTTTTTAAAGTGTGACTAAAAAATGAAAATGAAAGAAAAATGCGGCGTAATTCAATTTTTGGTTTTGTGTTTGGAAACGGAAATCAAACAAACCAGTCATTTTTAGTTTTTTGAATTCCCATTCATAAGGGAAAATCCAATTACCAAAATATACACGGACCCACAACATACTGCTGCAGTAATTTTTTGCTTTGGGCGAATTTTAAATTAGTCAGCCAATTGTTGTATGGTACTTTATGTGTGAGGTTCCACTTCATGTATTTTGTAGTTTCCATGAAGCTTACTCATTTAAGGCATCAACACTGTGAAATGCAACATTTTCCCAGTGCCTCTCAACCCGTCTCACGGTGTATGACACAGTAGGATGCCAGTTTGGGGTCAATTACACAAATTGGGGTGTCAAATAGGGCTGCACAGCTGTACGAAATAAACCGAAAATTGATGCAACAATGGAAAAGCTCGGCTGTGGCAATTTGTTTGTGATTATGGCTACAATTTAGTGATCTCTTTTTGGGTATCCTTGCAGCCAGAAATTGAACTACTGTAGTCTGTGATAACCAATTTTGTTCAGCTGCTGCCCCCTGTAGCCCCCTGTAGGACTTAAAAATTGATCAACTCCCATATTCTAAATGCCAGACTTAATTCTGGTTCCTGTTACCTGCTGTATTTTAATGTGAAATTCACATGGAAAGGGAAGTCATTACTAAATCTCTTTGTGACCCCTTGCAATACTTCTAAAGAAAAAAAATATTTTCTAACCTTCATAAGTGAGGGTGGTCTGGCGGCTGGTTTGGCGACAAAATTAAATTGCCTCTTTTTCACAGCTGGTGGAGGCATCAGCTTCCTGGCCTGGTCAAAGGCCTGTGCAGCAACTTGGGGGAAAAAGACATTTTAACATTTTGGACAGACAATCAACCATGCTGTTGTATTTCTGAGAATATGCTTGAGTTCACTTACTCAAAAAGTCTTGTGTAGGCTTCCCACCTTCTGCAGGCTTCTCCCCGTCTGCAAAAAATGTTGGTAATAGCACAAGGTATGTATTCAGTACACAGTCAAAACACGATTGATTGTGAAGAATGAGCATGTGCAGCCAGTTAATAGTCAGCTTCTGCAGAAACACAGAGGGCTAGCTTACCAGAGCTCTTCAAAAGCAGCTCCTTCACTCGGGCATCAAACCCCTTTTCTGTCAATTCTCCTAAAAATGAAATCACATGAACAATGGCTTATATTTCCTCCGTCAGTTACTGCACACATCATTTAGTTCATATTTTTAACGTCTTGCACTGCTAAAAAAAATAAATAAAGAAAAGATATTTTATTTACTAAATTATTGTTATTATTTTAATTATTCATTTTTTGCTATTTTTAACCCTATCGCGCCGGATGCATCATATATGTCTCATCAAATTCAAAGCCCTCTCCACGCTGACACACAAAAAAATCGATCTGAAAAACACCCTGCGTGTCATTTCCAAACGTCCTGCAGTACACGGAAACCGCCACAAGAGAGCAGCGGTCGACAACAAGTTGACCACAGCTCGGCGAAAAACAGGAAAATGGGGGTAGAAGCGGTTTCCCTGACCGACGCTGAGATTTCGTCAAATTGCATAAGGTTTGTGTACAAATTTCCGAAATATAACTCTACATCCTTTAATTTGAACACTTGCTTTGTGCAATTAAGCAAGGAAGAGTTTATTTTTTTACACCGTGATGCAGACAGATCGTGCTAAAACTGATGAGACATATAAGCACCATCCGGCGGTGGCAGGAAGTCAGCCATCAATGCATTTGCTCCATAGGGAAACTTACAAAGCATACCACGACGATCGTTTAACAAAACACACAAGTTGTTTTACTTCAAGACAAAGATATTGCCTTAAGAAACAGGTTTTACTTGCAATTTGACTTGAAAATGCAATGCAAAATGTTGAAATTATGATCTCGTAAAAAATGCATTGAAGTGAATGGAGAAATGGTCCAATTGTAGTAATGGACCCATATATTCAAATTACACATCAAAAATGAATAATGATCTATATTACACTCATAAATAGGTTGTTGAGCATTCGATCAGCTATGTTTTTACATAGATTTAAAAAAATTACCCAACCAGGCTGTGGGAAAATGTAAAATATGGTCCTGCTAAAACAAGGATAGGCTTTAAAAAATGGCAGGATCTCACTAAATATGTAAAGATAATCCTCAAATTAAATTGTCTGACAACTTTTTTAAATTAAAAAAAGTTTTAAATGCATTAAAAGTCATTTTTCAATGGTCATGAAATTGGAATTTTTCATTCATTAAAAGCCTGATGCATCATATATATGATGCATCATTAAACATCTCAGTGACCTTAACAACATTTAGAATTTTTTTTTTACATTTCTTATAAGGGACCAATATTGAAGCAAATTCCAAAAAAATAGATTTTTTCTCTCATTGCTTTCATGGTTCAGGTTTCACAGGGTTAAATGTGCCTTTCGGGCCATTCTCTCCACCACCTCTGCCTTTTTACCAGTAGCACTCGTAGATGGCTGGCAACCAAATTCAGCCCTCTTTTCCCTCAGTGCTGCCAAATTTGCCCGTCGCTGTGCCTTATCCCTATGTCTAACTCCACCGACATGTGCACACAACTTCCTGTCCAGTGTGTAGCTCTCTCAAAAAACATCATACGTTTTAAATATTTCCAACCCCGTTCTATTTATTCCATTTCAATCAACTCATGGCTGTTTACATTTTATTATGTTGTGGCATCAAGTTCATGAAGATAATTGATGAAACACTAGATTAATTTTCCATGACTTTTCCAAAACTTTTGACCAAAAAAACGTTTTCCATAACTTTTCCAGGCCTGGAAATTTGAATTTTTAAATTCCACAACTTTTCCAGGTTTTCCATGATCGTACGAACCCTGTAAGGGTGAGCGAGAAGATTAAGGAAAAGTCACCCAGAACTGCCAGCCAGCAAACTGGTGCTGTGGGAACCATCATGTGGGTGCCGGTTAAGAGAACGTCCCACACTAACATATGTGGACATACTCAAGAAGGACGCAGCAACCCAGAGTACCAGCGATTTGAAAAGATGTATGTTGCATCGGGATGACCGGAAGTAAGGATGGAAGGCTCGTCTGAGGAAGACCTAGAGAGAGAGAGAGAGATCGACCCAAACACTCTGGTGGTGCAGGATGAGTATGTGTTTGTTCAGCTATTATGATCAGTATGTCCAACTGGGGCAGTCGTGGCTCAGTGGTTAGAGCACTGGGTTGGCAACCCAAGGGTTCCTGGTTCAATGCCCAACCGGACTACGGCTGAAGTGCCCTTGAGCAAGGGCACCTAACCCCCACACAGCTCCCCGGGCGCCGCTCAGCAGGCAGCCCACTGCTACGGACTAGTGTGTGTACTTCAATGTGATTCACTAGTCCAAATGGGATAAATGCAGAGAGAGAATTTCCCCTAGGGGACCAAAATTGGCTCCAATCCAATCCAAATTGGCTTGGCTTTGTTTAACTGTGTGGCTATTTTCTGTTGGTCTGTTAGTTTGTCTGTCAATCTGTCTGCCCAACTGTGCCACCTTCAAACCCATGTCTCTGAATACCAAACTTACTATAAAGCCAAAGAGCCTGAGCTGTGCTTTGGTACACGAGCGATCCAGTTTTAAACCCACCTTGAATATACCCTATTATGTATCCACAGTTCTTATCTGATTTAATGTGTTTGTGAAAAGAAAATAAAAGTCCGCAACACTGTTTGATGCTCCCAAATATGAAATAGCACGTTTCATACTCTCAGTCCTTCATCGCACTGTCACACTGAACTTTCCTCTCCTTTCAGGTGCCTTATTTTTTGGTCCAGCACCTGCTACTGATGCTACCTGTGCTACCTTTTTAATGTGTTTGTCCCAATTTATTTGGACTGACGTGATGTTTGTTCAATGATTTAATCTAATCAGACTTCATCTATACGTAAATGTCACAAATGTTTGATTAGCTTGTTTGTCATAAATCAACCTTTTGATTAGGTGAACCCAATCACTGTCTATCAGACCCATGCTGTGCAAACCTACCTGTATATTCCTAATGGTATTGTTTTGTTTTTGTGACATTTCATAATGTAAAACATGCAAATTACTCCACAGCTTCTTCTAATTTTGTTTCAACTCTAAAAGTAGGCCACATAACTAATTGGCTGAAAACTGTTATTCTGTCCGTCTGCCTGTCTGACTGCATTGACCTTCTGTCCCCCCTCCTGCTGTGTGATTGTCACAGGTCACCACGGGTGGCAGGACCATCTATTACTTCTCCTCCCAGCGAGATGTCTTCACCCCTATGAAGCTCCCCAAAGCTCCTCTTGTATGTATTTCTATGTATTTCAATTTGGTGAGAGTTCAACAAGTAATAAACAACACAAAAAATGCCAGAGGAAGGAGGAGTACAAAAAAATAAAATAAAAAATGTTTGAGATTGTTCAGTTGACTTGTGCAGTGGGAATTAGGGGATTATGTTAACACATTCAATACCAGGCGTTTTTTTATTTTATTTTAGCTGTAGTCTCTCAGCCAATTGCATCAATTTTTGTCATTTTTTGAACAGCCACCGAATATTTTGTCTTAAACCTACAGACACATGTCAGGCCTTGTTCGAAAGCCCAGAATCCCAGGTGTCTGTATGTCAAGATGGTTTGTTCCTAGCATATTCCATTCTGAAGTTATTCAACTCTAAGCGAGCATTGGTTTAGGTAGAAATAGCGTTTTCTGCCATTCGAATTGAGAAAAAGGCTTTTTTTGTCACGGGTGCGCTCTTTGACTCTACGAGTTTAAATTGAGGTTCTAAATACATTTTCACGCCCGAAGAACAACTCCAGTAGCTTCCAAGTAAACTATTTAGATGCCAAAATCACCTGGTCAGGCTATTGTTCAGAGCCACATCATCTGAAGTGCTAACTAGCTAATGTCACTTCACTGGCAGTTTTTGTTCTGTAGATAAAAGTAGACGTGCCAAAGTAAGTAAGTAAGTTTACTTCCTGCTGTATTGCATGCTGGTTTTCATTACAACCTTCCATTTTACACCTATCTTGATGACAGCAAAACTCCTTATCCTCCCTTCATATGTTTAGGAATAGGCTAGCCAGCAAGGCACTGACAGGAAATGTTTTGATTCTCTAGGAAGTAACTTGAGATGTGACGTGACGTAATCAGGAAGTGGTTTGATTCGCTATAATAAAACTCAAATACTGTGTGTGATAAATTGCACAGATGACAAAATATCCAGATCCTGACCTTGTAAGAGTGTTTAATCCTGTATTATACAGATAGCACAAGTGGGGATTTGTGCCTTCACCCTTCATCACGGTTCCAGGAAGTATCTTTTTTGTGACAAATCTCTGAATATCATCAATGCCTGACAACAGGGCCATCCAATCTGTCTCTTCCAGGTCAGGCAGGGTAGCTTGCTGGGGCTCGTAGTTCTTGTTCTCTCTGTAGATCAAATGATGCTAGCCTCCCCCACATTTCTACCTGGAAGCATCTGCCTTGATTGAGGTCACAAACTACCCAACTCCTGAGGTCTTGAATAACCTGTGCTCTGTGTGTGCATATGTGTGCGTGTGTGTGTGTGTGTGTGCACACTTAAATGCCTGCCTTCAGCATGATGGAGGTGCACATCAATTATTCACAAGACAAAAGGTCCTCCTCCTTCTAATCCGTCCTCTTTTCTCTCTCTAAATCTTTGTGAGTGCGTTACAATATGCAACCTTGCCTCATCCACGTGTGCTTGTCTCCTCGCCCCACCTCCTGGCCCTCCTCCGTGGAGAAAACGATAGTTTCCCAGCTGTCAGCCTAGCCACAACAACTTTTGAGGGACTGTTTTTCATTCACCATCCCAATTGCAAATGAGAAGAAGGCTTTACAACTGAGCTTTTGCAAAATATTGAAATATAATGCTGTGGTCAGTGATGTCATCATGACATATTACTTCCTGGTACGAGGAGACAAGCACAAGTGGAGGAGGCAAGGTCGCATATTGGAACACGCTCCATGTCATTATTTTTCTCCAGTGTTTTCTCACTGTACCAGTCAGGGCTGGACTGAGACCACAAACCAGTCTGGGAATTTTTGGCATAGACTACGCCTTCACCCCCCACCCCCATGCTACAATTATAATGGACTCAATCAACGCAAGGACACACCAATGGGCCACCTCATCTACATTGTGGGCAAGTCTCAAAGCATGCTTTGGAGACCCGTTGGCGCACACATTACCAGCACGCATGGACTGGAGACGCGCACCCAAGCATGACGCAGAAAGCATAAAGGGAAGTGGGGGGAAGTTTGAACTCTTTTAAAGCCCTGATGAAGGCCAATGTTTGGCCGAAACATGTTGGCAAATTTTAATGTTCAAATATGAATTAGCTACATTTAATGAAAAGTTTTTTAATGAAGACAAAGAGTGCCTTGGATTTCATCATACAGGTCTCAAAGGGTCTCTAAAATCACAGTGGGTTTATATACAGTGTCCAATCTCGCCCTCCAATCCGTGCCTGCAGTTCACCTAGGAAGTGCTGTTGAGACAGCAGAGCCCATAAGGCTGGCGCTTATAACCAGGGTTGGGGAGTAAACGGATTACATGTAACGGCGTTACGGTAAAAGGATACAAAATAAAAGTAACTGTAATCCGTTACAGTACAAGAAAAAAACGCTGTAATCAGATTACAGATACATTCAAAGAGAATGGGGATTACTTAACAGGATTACAATTTGTGCGAGGTTGAGTCTGTGGCCCCTTTTATTTAATTAATAATTAACACACATGCTTCTGACAACCATTTAAACCCGGATAGGCTATTTCATACATTACACCCGCATAGGCTACATTGCATCCAAACGCGCATACCTTTTTAATCACAAACCACACGAAATCCAAGTTTTGTCAACATATGTTGTTTCTTTATTTTGTTTTGCCTAATTCCAATGTTTATCCTCATGAGTGAAAACAAGTGGGTTTTCAGTGTTTTAAGAGCACTTAGCAATGTTTCTTGAGCATTTGAAAGTTTCATGTCTTAGCCAGCCTACCGGTCTCGCAGCACTTCCGTGTTTGGCAAATGGTTGCGTGCTGGCGAGAGTGAAGTTTTTTTATCATTGGGCACGTTCTAGTGTGCGCGTCTTCTCGCCATCACATTGACGGTTAATCTCTTAAAACTTAATAATTATTGCTGTTTGCATGTTGACATGCATTTGTACTTGTTTGTTATTTTTAGATGCATCCTAGCAGAGGGTATGTCTGTCCGTCCATCTGAAACGCATTCTTCAAATTGTTCCCTCCTGTGTCCACAAGGTGGCAGTGTTGACTATTTGGCCCGGAGCACGCAGCTGATTGCATTGCGAGACAAGCGCAGCGCGAGCAGAGAGGAGTGCACTGCAAGTGCTCGTACATTGACTGGGACGCATCTAAAAAGAAAAACATCATCTCCTGCCGTATCTGTGTGCCTATCTGTAAGACCCTCGACACTCTACTTATTAACATTTGGTTAAAAAAAAATGTCAGTTCTCAGAAATAAAATGTTGAACATGGGTCAATGCTCATTTAAACCTTTAATCCAAAAGTAATTCAAAAGTAATCAGTTACATTGCTTTGTAAAAGTAATCCAAAAAGTTACAGTACAATTACATTTTAATCAAGGTAACTTGTAACTGTAACGGATTACATTTATAAAGTAACTTACCCAACACTGCTTATAACTGACAATTGTGCTCGCTGTCGGCTGAAACTTGACGATATTACTGTAAGTTCTGAGAAACCAATGTGGATTTAAATGAAATGTACAATAACCTGGGAGTTATGTCCATCTGATTGCTTACAGCTTTGGCATTTATGAGTCAGGCTCCGCTAGCATCTTGCTAACAAAATTGCTTTACGGCCGTCGTGATCACAGCAATGCAACCGGCCAACCAATCCAAGCACAGTAAAGCATTGGCCCCTGACGGATGCTGACCCACCAGGAAAATGCCCTGTATGCCAGATTACCAGTCCAGCCCACCGGGAAAATGCCCTGTATGCCAGATTACCAGTCCAGCCCACCGGGAAAATGCCCTGTATGCCAGATTACCAGTCCAGCCCTGAATCCACTTGCCCTCCATCCGCTCTCTACTTTCCTCCCCTTCCTTACACTTCTTTTTATGTCTTTGCTCTTGCTCGCCTGGTTATTTCCTCCTCTCTCTTCTCCACTTCTACCCTCTCCTTTCCCCCTGCATCATCCTCTCTCCTCCCTCTCTTTGCCCTTGCTCACCTGGTTATTTCCTCCTCCTCACTTCTACCCACTCCTTTCCCCCCTGCATCATCCTCTCTCCTCCCTCTCCTCCTCCTCCTCACTTCTACCCACTCCTTTCCCCCTGCATCATCTTCTCTCCTCCCTCTCCTCCTCACTTCTACCCACTCCTTTCCCCCTTCATCATCCTCTCTCCTCCTCCTCCTCACTTCTACCCACTCCTTTCCCCCTTCATCATCCTCTCTCCTCCTCCTCCTCACTTCTACCCACTCCTTTCCCCCTGCATCATCCTCTCTCCTCCTCCTCCTCCTCCTCACTTCTACCCACTCCTTTCCCCCTTCATCATCCTCTCTCCTCCTCCTCCTCCTCCTCCTCCTCCTCACTTCTACCCACTCCTTTCCCCCTGCATCATCCTCTCTCCTCCCTCTCTCCCAAAGTGGTTTGACCTCAAGGAACAGGGTGGCTTTTGGTTTGGGGACAGACACAAATTGCTTCTGTATGGGAGATGTCTACAGTGCTGTTGTCACTATAATGCCACTGCCACTGCTGTATTAAGTCTATGACTGAGACCTGCGTTAAACATGGATTTTTTCGCTGGCAGCTGCGTCAGAGATGGCCCTTGGGTTGGTCAGCAGACTACTGAAAAACCTCCCACACACTATTACACTGTTTTTCTTTAATGAACAATATACAGTCCAAAGAAAAACAGCTGAATGGTCAGTGTGAGGTTTTTTTTTCAATTAGTCAGTTCTGCTGAGTTCTTCCTCCTTTTATAGCTTTGCAGTAGTTTTTTTTTCTCTGCCACTGTCTTGGTCTGTCTTAGCTATGTCTAGAAGCAACCATCTCTCTGCCTCTCCTACCTTCACTCTCTCTCTTTCACTGTGGTCCTTCATACAGGTATTTCTGCTAGATGAATTCTGTCTGTCAGTCACTCTCTCTCGTAATGGTGGAGTCCTCAACTGTTTGTGTGTGTATGTGTATGTGTATGTGTGTGTGTGTGCATGTTTGTGTATATTGTGTAAATCACAATCATCACTGTCTCTTTTAGGTGTAAACACTTTCAGTAATTCCAACTCCATTTATATGCAGGGATTAAAGTTTTCCGTCGCTATGACGGATTTCCGTCAACTGGATTTTCGTTTGGACGGATTTCCGTCCTTATAATTCATGTCAATTAATTTACAATTTTTACTTTCCAACTGAACTCAAATCGAGAGCACTCCTGGTCATGAGAAGGGGAGGAAAGGTGTGTTTGGTGTACGGATTTAGTTATACACGCCACCACCGGTGGTGTCATACAACAGATTCACTCAGTAGTTTTGAGCCATCGTCTTCCGTGTTCCAAAAAAAAAAAGTACCGGTACACGAGCGGTCAACAATTCAGTTGCGGCGCAGCGCGAGAGATTAAAAAAACAAATAGCCAACATTGTTGCTGATGGCAGAAAAGAAAATAAGTGTAATACTATGTCTTTAAAGTGCAATGACAATCATTAAACGAGTTGGACTGATGTTCCAATATGGGCTAATAATGCATATGCATGGAATGCATAGCTGGAAGAAGGTAGGACACGTTTCCATTATCATTGCACCTGCCGTGGCGGATAGTTAGAAAAAGAGAATAGTTTACTTCGACTGCGCATGATGTCCTTTCCATGAAGGGTTTTCCTTTTAAGCATTGCGACTTTTACTAACATTATTCATAGCCCCAATGGAACGGATATCATTGGCAGCTAGCTAGGATATACCATGCGTAATACCATGCGTTTCATCCTCAAAGTTTAGCGCGTTTGACTAGCTACGTGTAGAACTAGCTCTAGTTGTCTTTCTGACAATTTACAGTCTCATCTGTAATCATAGCATATTCACTTTGTTGTTGCCGATATATATTTAAGAAATAAGTTAAAAATGGGTTGCATTTTACAGGGGTCTCGGAGGCTATCCCTGGCAGAGCCAATATTTTGTGTCTTGTTCTGGGAAGCAGTGTTCTGATGGGTGGACTCATGGTCAATAAATGCCGTTTCGGTGTTTGTTTCACTTTCAAGGCTTGTTGTAGGCTACTGTGTGATGCTATTTCTGCTAACTGGAATAGTGTGCAGCAACAGTTGTGTGTGCTTGTTTTTGAGTGGCTCAACGTCTGTGCCCATCTTCTCGGAGTATAGGCTACGCTTCGTTTGAGTTCAGTTATTTGCGCACTGCGCACTCAGGACTGATAGGTGGGTGATTTGTCTTGATTCGAGTGGAAAGTTACGCGACAAGCTTGGGAAAGTGTGTTACTTTCGTTAAACGATAGACGTATGTCTGTGACTGTGTCGTGTCTGCTTGGGTCGTGTCAGCTTGTAGGAGAGAACACGGGTGCGTGTAGGAATCGGGGACGTTTTTTAAATCAATGGTAAGCGTGTGCCTGTCACCGCACATCGAGAAGCAAAAGTACCGGTAGCCATAGGTTTTCAAAACGGTAGAACACAAGAGGTAGACTACCGCACCCTGTTTGTAAACGTCAACGTCAAGTTATTTGTAACAGGATGAATAGTGAAAAACATACAAAATAACCAACAACTAGTTTTCTCCCTCTGATTGCTATGACCAGTGCATTATTTTTTAAATGTCAGAAATACTGCAAGCAATGCGCACCAGTGCTTTCACCAGAACAGTTGCCCATTCTGATGGGAAAGACAAAATATAGCCTACTACTACTACAAAAAAGAAACATAATGGGATCACTGTATCAACGCATTGCAATTCCAAGTCAATAATTCTGTGATATCAGCTAGACCATTTTGAAGCAACACTCATTGTGAATCCATTCTGCATAATGTTGTGAACAATTCATAAACAATGGGTAGAAATAAGAGGAAATAACCAAAACATGCCCCAAATTGCAGTTCAATGTTTGCAGTCTGATATATCCTTTATCCCTCCATTCTCGGCCAGTTCTAGTCAATCTGGTGGCCTAGGCCTGCCCCCTCTCCCTCTTTCCCTTTTCTTGTATTTAGAAATTGGCATATGTAAACATAGCATTGTAGGCCTACATCTGATCTAGTACCTACAGGTACATTCATACTGAGAATGTATACAGGCCTACTGAGTGTATAATGAATATTCATTGTTAATGTGAAGTGTACAGTTTTATGTTGGTTGAAGTTCTGATTTTGTGGCACTTTCTGGTATTACTGGCGCCCTCAAGACATAGGTCTATTTTGCTCTAGGCGACTGCCCTGTCTGCCTATGCCTAGTGCTGGCTCTGGCACCATTCCTTGCATAAAACCAGTGTATGTTTCGTTATGAGGGCAAAGCCTGGCTACATTGGTTTTCTTAGGGTTACGGAGTGATACTCGATCGGGTGCCTAACAGGTAAAAAAGTTCAGTCAGATGACTTTTTTTTGCTTTAATCCCTGTATATGTGGCGTGCGTACTGCATACTGTTTCAGTAATTCCAACTCGTGCGTACTGCATAATGTCGCATATAATGTGTCCGGGGCCGGATTAATGTCTCCCTGCTCTTATCTCTTTCTGACAAAGTGGCTTCCACATTTCCTCACCTTCTCCCCCATCAAAATGCCCGACGGACTCAAGCTGGGCAAAGATTACAAGGTGTCTGTATGCATACCAAAAAGGTGTGTGTGTGTGTGTGCTGTGTGTGTGTGTGTGTGTGTGTGTGTGTGTGTGTGTGTGTGCTGTGTGTGTGTCCTCTGAAGAGCTCTCTGAAGACAGTGAACACACAAAAGTGATTCATCACTGAAAGGTGTCCTCTCTTCACATGAGGATGTTACTGTCTGCTTCCTTGCATTTACATTAACCCTCTCGCTCCCTCACTCTCTTTCTCATTCCCTCTGTCTCTTTGCCTGTCTTTCTTTCCCCCAATCTCCCTATACCGATCTCTAGCTCTCTCCTCAATATTATATAAATTCTCTCTCTCTCTCTTGGCGGTGGACTTAAAGGGGTATGCCACTATTTTGGGGCTTAATACAGTTAAAATCGTTGGCTGGGGTTTATAAAGGTGGCAAAGTGTCTTATTTTTCATGTAAGCCATTGTCTTGCTTTAAGACAAGTAAAAAGAGGGAATATGTCGCTAAGCTAGTGAAAGTCAATGTATCCATGTAGCATTGTAGCATGCTACATGGATACATTGACTTTCACTAGCTTAGCGACATATTCCCTCTTTTTACTTGTCTTAAAGCAAGACAACGCTTAACATGAAAAATAAGACACTTTGCCACCTTTATAAACCCCAGCCAACGATTTTAACTGTATTAAGCCCCAAAATAGTGGCATACCCCTTTAACAGTGCATCAGTTGCAGGCAACACTTGGAGATGATTTCCATCAACTGAATTGATAGTTGACTGGTGCTAATTTTAAAAGCCTGTGAAAATACTGTATATCTTTAGCTATGTTTACCTTTGTAATACTGTTACAAGCTGTTACTGTATAGCCTACTACTTGCTTGTTTTGGAAAAGTAGAAATCTAATTGCAGACCACCTGATCTCTGTCACCAACTGCATCAGACCAAGCTCTCCTGACACCTTCATTATGGAGGACATCCAGCCGTGGCCTAACGGTTAGAGAGGTGGTCTTTCAATCTGAGGGTTGTATGTTCGGATCCCCCCTGACCTCTCCATCCATGGCTGAGGTGGCCTTGAGCAAGACACCTAACCCCATATTGCTCAAGGGACTATGACCAATACCCTGAAAAATAATAACTGTAAGTCGCTGTGAACAAAATGAAAGTGTAAGCTACGTGCAATGTAATGTAATGTAATGTAGCCATCAGTGCAAACCCTCATTGACATATGAGCTCCTCCCCTTCTCCCATGTGTCATGGCTGCTGCCCACTTATCTCATCTTAGACTAACCAGTTCAGGCATCCTCACACACTGAGGAAGACATATCACCTCTGTAACTTATCACATGTGGGGCGACATGAGATCGAGGTGTGTGTGTGTGTGTGTGTATGTGTAAAAAACATAGCATTTATTAAAAAAAAAAAAACACACACACATTGTACTTTTCAACTTTTTGGGCTGCCCTATGCCATCTGCTTTCATACAGTATGGTAGGGCCAATATGGTGTGTGTGTGCACTGTGTGTGGTATATTCAGAATGGCAAGTGGAAATAACTTGTATTTTGTGTTTGCATATTTGTGTGTTAAAGTGTCATGTACGCCTACTTATCTTCACACAGAGCCATCGACAAAGAAAAACTCACACAAACAAACAACCAAATCCATGATACTAATAATTATGACAGAACTACTAAGCATTGATAGATACACAACAAAATCCAACATACTAATTATCACAAAACCACTGAGCCGTGACCGCTAATCGACACTCACTAGGAAGTGGATGCCCTGTGCTGTTCAGTATCCAGTCATATCATATCAGGTGGCAGATGTGTTGAAACTGGCTGTTAGGGCGCACTATACTACATCGAGCTATGGTTGTTTATTCAAGCATTGACAACTCAGGCAGGTGTCATGGGGCCAGGCATTTCAGAGGAATAAATAGCAAGACACTAATTAGGAGGAATGATTTGCTTTTGAGAGGGTGACAAATGCATGATTACTCCAACCGATAGAAATGCAAAAAGATAGTTATTCCGATAGAGAGACGGTATTTCATGCACAGACAGACAGACAGAAAGATACACACACACAGGCACATGCCGACAGCTGTAGACAGTGTTTGATAGATAGCATTCTCATAATCTAATAGTGTTTTTGATCACACTTTCATTTAAAAGAAGTGATTATCAAGGATGGTAATGGGAGAAAAAAATGTGATTTGCATAGCTATTTTTTCTGAAACGAAAGCTAAGAGAGAAAATCAGTTTTTTGAGTGCACTTCAAAAAACTAAGCAGCACATTTTTTAACCTTGAGAGTATATCTATGAATATTAAAGATGTGTGATGCCACTTTGAATAAATTGAGTCATCAATTTGCATGGAAAAGACAGCTTTGGAGAAAACTGATGGCTGGTCTGTGTGTGTGTTCCTCTGCAGGATATTTGGTCATATGAGCCATCGCTGAATGGCAGTTGGTGAAGATTGATTTCAGGTCAACTAAAACTGGGCTTACACTGTGCGACTTTTGCCCCGATTTGGCACTCGCACAACTTTTTGAGAGTCGGGACTATTTCTTGCTCAATCGCAGGTCAATCGTGAGTCTCGCATCGTGCAGTGTACATGGGGTAACGACAACCGATTTCGCCTCACGATCGTGCAATCGCAGGGTAGCAAGAAAATCAAAACAGTTTGAAATTCTGGTCGTAGCTCGTGCGTAAATCGCACAGTTAAAGCAGTGCTACGACCCGATTTGACACTTCACATGCACAAATTAATAGGGCCGTGCGATTCGCTGTTGAGCGCGACCTCATCTCCACTTCAGGTGCGCATGTTCCCTCCTCTGCAGACCGGGGAAACATGCCTGTCGCGTCGTACGGTGGAAGCATTTCGGTCGCATCAGACTGTCGGCTCGTGTAGTGTGAGGACGTGAGTCGTGAGCTGTGAACTTTTAAACAGTGAAATTCCATCGTGCAGTGTGAGCAGAAGCTTAAGACCCACGAGTGAAAATATCGCACAGTGTATGCCCGGCTTATGGGAGACTACCAGACATGGCATCTTCAGAAACAGGTGAAAACATCTGCTGTCTCTGTTGCGTTTCAATTATTTTGAAATAGTGACGTGTCGGCCGCGAACGTAACGGCTCTAAGAACCGGCTCTTTGAAGTGAACGACGGGAACCGGCTCCGCATTGGGAGCCGTTTTAGACATTTTTTTGGGAGCCGTTTTTTTTTTGTTTTTTGTCCTTCTCTCCCTCTCCATCTCATTGTGTGTATCCTCTAAAAGTGGCAGTGGTTACAGTGCAGGTGTTACAGACACACTAGCCACGATCAGAAATACATAGTATGGATTATCTTTTCAATATTCAATATACTTTGTATTTGGGTTTGTTGGGTCATTATTTAACAACTGATTATAATAAAAGTGTTATTCATAAAGGCTTTTACACAGCAGGCACTGTGCTTCACAATGTCAATAATGAAACAAAATGTTGTGAAATAAAATGAACACAATTAATTCATGAGTAATGTAAACATATACATATATAGGGAGTCGCTTGGGAGCCGCCTCTCCATAGTAAGAAGAGCCAATAGAACCGCATCTCAAAGAAGAGCCGAAAATCCCATCACTATTTTGAAACGCAACAGGAGACCACAACGTTCTATAAGCTTTTTTCTACTCCTATTCTTCCTTGCAACATGTGAATGAAATCAATTGTATTCTTCTGGTCTGTGAATCATGCGTGGCTTTTTGTGTGAATCTCTAGATCATCTGAGGTGTCTCTATCACAGATACAATCTCTACGCTGCCACCCGCAACGTCCCATCCATCCTTTAGCATGCCTGCTCTGTCACCGATGTGACATTCATCTCAGGCGTGGGCAAATGTTACGCACCTGTGAACTGGCATGCCGACACGCTGTACAGGGACGTAACCAGACATTTTCAAATACAGAGGTCAAATACTGCGTGCTGTACTGTATACCCTACATTTAAAAGGCTTCAACCACTTCAGTCAAACTCTTAAGTTTGTTTTTTATTAATCACTAGCTTTAGGATAAATGGGGGTGTCGTACGCTGACTGAATTCATCACGCTGTAACCGCCCCTTCTCTAATTCTCGCTCTTTCGCCTTCCTCTCTTTTCTTTCTCTGTTCACCACTTCTTTCATACGTTTTTTCACTCTGCATGTCATAATGTCCTCTTCTTTTCCTTTTCTGTTTTATCCTTTTTCTCTTTTCCTTTTCTCTGTGTCCTGCTTCCTCCCACCCATTCCCTTCCCTCCATTTCAGGGTTCTAGTTCCCGCACCTCTGTCATTTTGGACTTTGGTAACGGCAACACCATCACCTACTCCAACATCAGCACGGTGGAGGACGGCATCCGCCACGTGTACCGCAGCGTGGGAATCTACAGAGTGGCAGCCACCGCCAGGAACGACCTGGGAGCAGAGGGAGCGTAGCTATGCTTCCCGGGTCCTGTCTTTGTATGGGAGTGGGGAACATAGGACCCTTTAGGGTTCTATATTTCCCCGCATGGTATGTTTCCAAGTTTTCAAATTATGCCCTGACCAAAACTCTCCCTAAACCTAACCTGTCAGAGGTGCAACAACAACCTGTGGACACTTTATTTTATTATTATTTGTGGTATGTGTATGTGTGTGTGTGTTTGTGTGTGTGAGAGAGAGAGAGTGTGAGAGATATGCCTGCACACAAAAAAATACTGGGTTATTTATTTACCCAAATACTGGTTTATGACAATTTTACTACTTATTGGGTTTTTTATACCCACACTGGGTAATTTGATAGAAACATGCTGGGTTATATGTTTACCCAATTATTGGTGTGTGCTCGTTTGACCATATACTGGGTTATGCTAACCATTGATGAGTTATTATACCCAATCACTGGGTTTATCATAACATTTGAAATCAGAGCCAGCCAACGGACTTTTTCCTGGAAGTCAACTGAACTGAGGAAACCTTCAACAACAAGGAAAGGTTTGTAATGAATTAAACTAATATGTGTGCTGTCTAAGTAGTAAACTTGATATAACGGTAAAAATGGACAAGGCGCCACCATTTAGACAGTGTTTCTCATGTTATCACAAGATTTTAACCACCACGGTCTCGAAGTGATTAGCACGTTCAAACACGCTACGTTGACCTAATAGGTAGCGTCAGATATTATTCGATTACTTCCTATCCTAGTTACATATAGCCTAATTGCAGTAAACATCTGACTTCTCTTTTTCATTTATAAAACACGGTGGAAACGGTGGCCGAGCTGTGGGCGAGGCTAGCAGCAGCTTTCAAGCTTACAAAAAACTAGCTATCAGCAAGCTAGCTCTAGTTAGATATGAGTCTAGCTAGCATGCTCTAACTGTATTTTATTCTTAACATCCCCTGCCGTTGTGCTGTACTTGTTAGATTTGTTTGCAGCCCTTGTCTGAATGAGAGACAACTAGGGGTGTCGGGTGATGGGACATTATAACTAAACCGAAGCCTTTCATTTTGACGTTCGTAATTACATTCTGCAACTTGACATTGTTTAGCGATTACGTGCAGCTGGCTGTCAGTTAGTTGCAGATAGCTTGGTTTAGTGCTGGTAGGAAACGCCAAACTTAGTGAGCTCACGGGGAGAGTGCCTCCGCAGTAAATTCTACAACTTGTCAAGGCACTTTGTAAAATGATTTCCCCTCGCGGCTTGTCTGCTCCTCTAGTCCGGCGACGTCTAGTGGGCTACCTCTAGCCGGTGAGTTGCTAATTGTTTGTGGCTAGACGAGCGTAGGCAATTATTTTATCAAGGGCATCCTGATGTATGCTCTGCTCACTGGAGCTTTACGGATGTTTTCTTGTTGCTGCGCTGCTCTGTCAGCTGCCTGTGCGTCTGGGGTCGAGTTTGGGATGGGATCGGTGACGTCGGTCTGGACCATCCCAGCATACTGAGGCTATCCCTCTGAAGGCGTTAGTGCTTGTGCATGTGTTAAGGTCCTTTACTATATGCTTTATGCTTCACCCGAACAGTTTTGAGTATGCACTCACTGTATTATTAATCACCAGGTTAACCAGAGATCGCACTGGCGTCCGGATCCTTTGTAAGCTGATCACGTTATGTCCGTCTGTGCTAAGGTATGTGCAAACATTGTATATTGTAGCATTATTCACCAGACGCCTCAGAGGATGCCATAAATGCAATTGTTTTGAATTAGGCCTCTTTTAAAGCCACGTCAGTCACTCACTAACAGTTCCAGCACGAGACTTTCTGCATTATGTTTAACAGGGGAATAACTGTCCACATTGTCAGAAGCCCGAACAAATTAACTGCAGATAACTAGTTCTAATGCAGATATGCAATGGTCACCTCTCCACATCAACACTGACACTTTCAACTGGCTAAAGATATTTGTTTCTGTGTGATTTGATATATAGATGCTGCCAAACCAAGGCATTGCTTGGAAAGAAATTATTTCTTATGTGTTGCCTTTTTTGTCCTAGACTGGAAGTGACTGAAAGACAACACAGATGCATTCTTTCAGCAAGGTTAGTATTGCTGCTTCTCAATATGTGTAGCCTGCCATTATTGTAGCCATACCCCATAAAGCCAAAACAATGATCACATGCATGCATTTATTATGATTGTAGATTGGAACTTAACACCTCAATCTCTAGCTTCTTGCTATACATGGGTTCTGAGTGTTTATCAATATGATGTTATGAAGAGGGGCAAGACACTGGCAGCCAACCACGTGAGCTAATTTTTTGACCGACAGCGCTTTCCAACAATCAGAGGTTGAGTTGTGCACAGTTAGCTTTGCGCAGTCAGGTTATAAACAAATTTTAGAACCCATGTATAAAGAAGAGATTAAAGCACCAGCACAGTTGGGATACTGTATGATATTGATAAAGCATTTGCTTAGCCTTCAGACCCATGTAATTAATGCCTGTTTCCTTTATAGAACAGGAAGTAACATTCAGTAATACCTTGAGCAGCATTTGCTAACTCACTCACTCTCTCTCTCTCTCTCTCTCTCTCTCTCTCTCTCTCTCTTTCTCTCTCTCTCTCTCTCTCTCATGTACTTATTTCTAAGGTGACCAAAATCTGTTTCACTCTGCAGCACTTGTCCTGGAGGTTTTGTAGACAGAGTGAGTATCTGGATACTTCAATATACAGCCGTGGAAAAAATGACAATATTTTCTTTAGAAATTTGGAGAAAATGTATTTGCCAGTTTATAGAATGAAATAGCAATGTTTGTTTTACTCAAACACACACCTATCTATGACCGAGGTGCTGCTTGGATTTTTTTTCTAATGTGTTGCCTTTTTTGTCCTAGACTGGAAGTGACTGAAAGGAAACGGAGACTTATTCTTTCAGCAAGGTTAGTATTGCTGCTTCTCAATATGTGTAGCCTGCCATTAATGTAGCCATACCCCATAAAGCCAAAATAATGATCACATGCATGTATTTATTAGGAATGTAGATTGGAACTTAACAGAACACCTCCATCTCTAACTTCTTGCTATTAAGAAAATATTAAAGCACCAGCACAGTTGGGATACTGCATGATATTGATAAAGCATTTGCTTAGCCTTCAGGCCCATGTAATTAATGTCCGTTTCCTTTATAGAGCAGACAGGGGTGATAGCAGTCCGGCGCCGCGCCGGAAATCCGGCGTAGCGTGGCTGTAGAAAAAAATAAAATAATAATTTCCCCAAAATTAATAAAATAATAAACTATCGCGTAGGCCTTCATTAATGTATGGTGAAAATAAATGAGCGCGCAACAGCCTGTTGTAAGAGACGCGAAAGGAACCCAAATGAGCAGCAGCCCATAATTGTATCATCCCGACATCTTACTGGAAAATGTATCAATTTGTTACTCTTGCTCTTGAGTCACTCACCACATCACTGGCGGCAGTCTTCTAGTTCTAGTGAAAGGAGAAGTAGATTGGCTGTCAGTATGCACAGTAAAGAGAGTTCTAGGCCCCTACTGGTTACCCTTCTCAGATATTTTCACTGTCGACGGAGGCAAATCCAAAAATGGCATCTCGTTATACTGAAGAAACGGAAGAAAGTACTATAGGCCAAGTCTAGACCATTTGGATTCCGATAAAAATTAGCAACTATTGTTAGCACAAATCCACATGGCTTGCTAGTTGTGATGGGTGTGTTGAACCGTGTGGATGTCAGTGGAATACTAGTGAAATTCTGTGATCAAGAAAACGTTTGAAGGTAAGGCCATTTAGTTATTAATTTGCCCACTGTGGCATGTTTGCTTGGGCCGGAATGATTTTGCCTTGCGCAGGTTACTCCAAAAACCTGACCACAAACGGCTTATTGCGCATAAACGGGCTCAGTGAGATGTTTGAAATAGGTTCGTCTATTTTCCTCATTTATGTGCGCTAAATGACTGCGCAATGTTGACAAACTTTGATGGAGATGGACGTTCTTTCAAAAAAAGTCTGTATGCTCAAAACAGTAGGCTATGCTATGCCCGTCATGATACTTTTTTTCTAGGTGTAGTGCGTAAATGTGGTCTGCATTGGAATAGCGGCTACCATTGCGACATGTCCAAATGACAATGGAATGCTTGGATCGCTAATGTTTGGCAAGCCTAGTTAGCCTACACCCCTTGTAGGCTAGTGTGAGCTGAGTTCGTGGATTTTGGTCTACTGTTGATTGAGGGATGGTGTTTTGCGTCATTCCTGACAAACCACGTGTCAAACTGATTTCAGGGAGATGTTTATATTAGTTATGCTGACTAAACCAACGCGCTCTGTGAAAACCCCCAAACAGCCTCGCACAGGTTCACACAGCCTTTCTCTCTCGCGCGCTCCCTGTCGTAGCCCTTCTGCGTAATCGAATCCAGTTATTCCACGCACGATGCACAGGTTGTATTGTCTGCACGCTCTGGGCTACTTAATCCCTACTCTCGGGCAGGGGGCAATTGTCAATATCAGACTCTCATGAACTTCAAATACTTGGCTTGCGTTCATGTGGCCACCACAGTGTCACCTAGACATGCAGTGAATGTTCATCTTATCTTCACGCCCTGTGCTATTTTCATGTAGCTTAATTCGGTCCTGTCTTTGTTTTTGTTGCTTTCTGTTATCTTTTCAACTCGTACATTGTAATGGGCGTGTGTACACGCGAGTGATTTTCATGTATTTTAATTGACTACAACCCAATGCGAAAGTCGCGCAGTAGTCACACAGGCTATATATACTGTCCTGTCCGTAATAACCACTGGTTCTGTCATCCGTGGAGTCGAAATATGCGATGTGAACGTGGGCCTGCATGTAGCCAATCATGCGCTTGTGCCCTAAATATCATGTACCGGTAATTAAAGGGCGTTTCCCTACAACGGAAAGGCAGGGGTTATAGCACAGCCCTTAAACAATCTGTGGTTATAGGTAGACCATGGGGCCACGAGTAGGCTATCTAAACGTATGTCCAGTAGCCTATACAAGTTATATGAGCAATGTCCCAATGAAAATGAAACTTATCAGCTTGCAGCAAATGTCATGTCATTTAAAAGTATTGCTCAATTAATTGGTAATCACCTCCTCTATTTTGGACAGAGTGTAGTTACTGTACTTTGGAGTAGTATTGCCTCCTACTGACCTGTCTTGGTATGGCTGCTACATATGTAGCTTTCAGTTAATTCAATGTGGTAAAATATGCACCATGTTTTCAGAAATGCATTCTGGTGTTGAAATGTTGCATTGGTTCAATACCCACCTCAATAACTTTAGTGCAACATCACAAGCCTAGAATGCATTTCTAACTGCATACGTTGGTATTCGTTTTTACAGCTAGAATTGAACGTGGTGGTCAGTTTCTTTCAGCCAAGTGCTGTAGCCTACCAACAGGGAAATGATCTGTGTTTTCGTGAATAACACTATAGAAATAATGCAAAAATGAAAACATTATCTTAAATGTTTGAATAATGTGTTTGAATAATAATAAGGCCTACATTACGTCTCATATGCAGTATGTCCCGTCGTCCCCCGGCCCCCCCTCCCCGACCAGGAAAAAAGTTCAGGCTCAGGATTTTTTTTCACTATCACCCCTGAGCAGAAAGTAACATTCAGCAATACCTTGAGCAGCATTTGCTAACTCACTCACTCTCTCTCTCTCTCTCTCTCTCTCTCTCTCTCTCTCTCTCTCTCTCTCTCTCTCATTTCCTTATTTCTAAGGTGACCAAAATCTGTTTCGCTCTGCAGCACTTGTCCCGGAGGCTTTGTAGACAGAGTGAGTATCTGGATACTTCAATATACTGCCGTGGAAAAAATGACAATATTTTCTTTAGAAATTTGGAGAAAATGTATTTAGCAGTTTATAGAATGAAATAGCAATGTTTGTTTTACTCAAACACACACCTATCTATGACCGAGGTGTTCCTGCACGGTTCACTTTCCTCAGGCCACGAACCGGCCACCTCATCAACGCATCTGGTTTGGAAATGGGAGGCACAATACAAGACTGCTGAGCTAAAGGACCGGTCAGCTACCCCACAGTTACCGCACTGTATTGAGGCTTTGGGAGAGAGGTTTTTACTAACACTCCTGTAACGGAGGCTAACTAGCACAGAGTTGGCGTGGAACGTTGGTAAACCTCCCTCCGATAGCCTCATACAGTCTCGTGCCGTTGGGCCGAGAGACTAGTCTCTTGGCCCAGCGGTATTGTACTGTGTCTCCCATTGCCGAACCGTTGTAGTTGACTAGGATGCAGGTTCGATCCCCGAGGGGGGTGAACAGGTGCAAGATGACCTCCGTCACAGTGGTGCCGTGACCCGGATGGGAGTGAGGTTTAAGGGGGAGAGTGTAACGGAGGCTAACTAGCACAGAGTTGGCGTGGAACATTGGTAAACCTCCCTCTGATAGCCTCATACAGTCTCGTGCCGTTGGGCCGAGAGACTAGTCTCTTGGCCCAGCGGTATCGTACTGTGTCTCCCACTGCCGAACCGTTGTAGTTGACGAGGATGCAGGTTCGATCCCCGAGGGGGGTGAACAGGTGCAAGATGACCTCCGTCACATTCCACCTCACACTTTGATAGTTGGCCTCCTTTACATATACATAGTAAAATCAGAAAAACTGAACATTTTCAAGTGGTCTCAGATTTTTTCCACATATGTGTATACTATTTATTTACATGACTATGAATTAGTCATATTCTTTAAACATACAAGTATAGGGTCGGGGAAAAAGGTTTATTTCGTTCAGTGATAATCTCCCACATATGTTCATGAAAGGTTAATTTTTAGTTCATTAACTTGAATTGAAAACACAGTTCAGGGACACCAATAATCTCCATGTTTCTGGCAGTCATGGGTAAGTAATGGGGGGGATGAATAACAGGTATACTCCTCCATCTGCCTCCTGCCCGAACATGGTCCAAAAAAAGAGATCGTGCCTGGACATCTCAAGTTTATGTGCTGGATCAAAAACTTCAAAATTAACATAAATAACAAAGGTCTGCACAGTGACGGACACTTGCATGTCAACAAGCATCTTTTATGAAAGATTCATCTAATGTCATTTCAACATGAGTAATTTGTTTTTCTTACTTTTTTCTATGGTTGTAGGTGACTGGACGAAAACCTAAATGGTAAGCCTCTGTTTCTCTTTTGAACATGTATGTACCAGACATGTGGACTCGAGTCCAGTGACTTGGACTCGAGTCTGACTCGAGTCAGCGGTGTGAAGACTTGCGACTTGAAATTTCAAGATCAGAAAGGACTTGCGACTCGACTCGACTTGCACGCCTTTGACTCGGGACTCGACTTGGACTTGACAGTTGTAACTTTCAATGACTTGGCGTGACTTGCCATGTTGGGTCTAAAAAAAAGTCCAAGTCCAACCCTTGTTTTCAGAATGCAACAGCCCGCCCACATTCTTTGTTTGAATCACGTCATTGTCCTAAGCGGTGCTATGCCATTGGCGGCCAGATGCGGCCGGACGCGGCTGGCCTGGACGCGGCGACCAGCGGCAACAGTGAAACACCATTTGCGAGTCTCCAGAACAAACATAGCCTACATTTTAAACCATCGCGGAAGTTAATTTATCTCCCTCTCAGCCCCAACTCATTTTGCATTCTTAATAGGGTAGGCTATGGAAGTTTGCACTGTGATCAACAAATATTTTCTATCAATGTTGTAGGAAGTGTGTGTGGTGGGGCGCTGTGATGTGCTACACACGTGAAGCTCTCACTCTCTCGCCCCTCGCTTACGACAGAAATTCAGTGAGAACCAAGCTGTCTAAATATTTTAGCTAAATGGTGATGGACATTGATTGTTGAACATTAGGCTATTTAAGCAGTTGAAATAAAAAAGCACACACTGCTGACATAACCGAACCACAGGACTTAATCTATTGTTGTTTTATAAAAGAGTACGCCTATCCGTTTTGCTTTCCCTGTCCTTTATGAATGCGCTTGCCTTCAGCCCCGGAAGGCTGTTACAGTATGTTCCGCTCCCACACACTATGCTTGCGAGTCAGTCACTTCAATGTGAAGTGCAGCCTTGCGAATAATTTCCACCATCGCGGACAAAACCACGTTATGATGGATATGTGGCGAGGTAAACTTTACGAATATGCCTGCTTTTAAGTTTCCCCCAACCCAGGATGTGTCCGTAGGCTATGGCTTGATATCCCAGGGCTATTTCACGACCACAACTCCACGCGCTGAAAATGCATGTTAAGCTCGCGCTTCTCAGTCTAGAAAGAGTAACCTCTCGGTAACATTCTTTGCATTTACCAGCCACCATCGGTTGAGTATTAGAATCAATACAAAAAGACACGTTTATACATGTCTTAGTCTTCCAGCATGTAATCGAAAATAGGCGAGCAGAGAACACTTGGTCTTGCATCCATCAAAAGAGCTCCACCGGTTGCCTACTTTAGATGCTGGGTGAATGGTTCCAAAGGGAAATAATTTAGCCTATAGCCTATTCATGACAGTCTTGCAAAGAGACAAGACAAACGACCAAAATTGTCAAATAATTGGTCAAGGCGCGAGATGAGGAATACTTCATGGCTATTGGAAAAACTTTGAAGAAACTAAGTGCAAGCAACACTGCTTCCCGCGAAGCTTGCGCTTGAGGGCTATAAACAAGATATGCGCCCCGAACCTCACTGCTTGTTGTTCGATGACTTGAATCGAAACATTTCTAAGGACATCAGGGCTATCTTTGATACCTGGAATACCGCCTCAGCCAGCTGAAAGCAGAGCAGTGTCCCATGTGTCAAATGGTAAGATAATGCCATACCTGTTCCTTGAAAGTTTTAAAACTCAGCCTTGACACACTATCATGTCAGCCACATCAGTTCAAACGCAATCTTTAATGCAGCCTATCGTGAAGTTTAAATGTAATGCGAGGTAGAGGTTGCAAGCTACTGCTGAGCAGCGCAAGACATGGGCATGGGTCGGCTCCCGTGGATAAAAAGCATGTTCCCTCTCGCTCCTTGCGCGCGCGAACCTTGTATCTCGTGGTGTCGACACCGCTTTATCTTATGTTTCTCACAGTTCGAACTACATGCTTTGTTTGGTATTCTGGGGGAGTTTGGAGTCGCAATTACCGCTACTTGGAAATGACACGTTAGATGTATGACACACGACGCCAGCACCGGAGAACTGGGATGTAACCCTGTTTTCCAAATTAACAAAAATTAGGAAACATAGAAGCAGAACTTTGTTTGGCTACAATCTATGACCTGGACGGTAAACTTAATCTTTTTGAAGAGGCATGAACAGCATAGGCTACAAGTGCCTTTGTGGGGGAGGAGAGGGCGATTGGGGAGAACAGGGAGACGAGAGCATGGCGCGAGGCGCATATTCGTTCGGGAAAAATGGGAGCGAAATGTTGGATAGGGCATTACACACATTCCTTCTTCCTACACTGTAGAAGCGCAGAACAAGTTTGCCTCGTTGCCGTAACTGACATTCTGCAGCGCTAACGCCGTGTTTAATTGACAGCGTGCTGGCGAATAGTCTAGTAGCCTAATATAATTAACAAGACGTGGATTAATGACTGTGCAAAGGAAGTTCTAGTTAACTTGGACTGTGACGCAGTAAAAATGGTTGGTGATGGGCCATTGCGGCGAGAATGTGAGGGGGAAAGCGACAATGCCGATATCAGCTTCAACAATAGTAGAGTAGAGTAGAGTAGTAGAGTAACTTTATTGATCCCCAGGGGGAAATTCAGGAAATGCATCATTACTTTACCAGGAATTTAATCCAACTAACTAGTCCTACTTTGTCCTCATTTCTTAGCCCGTATGGACAAGTGTCTACTAGGCTAAATACTGTTGGCACGTAGCCTACAGCAGACTATTAGCCTAGTGCTGCACCATGCATGTGCTCATTGGTGGGTTCACAGTTATGACACTGTCAATGCTCAGCTTCTGGTTCACAGATAATGGGATGAAGTGAACATCATGGACCAGCTGAGACAGGGCTGATCATCCTGTCTCACATGTGTAGCCCCACCCCCCATACGCACACACACACACACACACTGGGCTCAATTTAAAAAAAAAAATTGATTACCCCTGCTGTATGTCATATCTTGATGAGAATGGTGAGCTTAATATGGTACCTTAGGGAAAATGGCGTCTTTTAAAGCCAAACCAAAATGTTTACATTAGTCGAGTGTTACACTACAGTAAAGAGAGGGGGGAGGGTGGGTAGCACCTGTAAGACATGAATAGGCTACTACTTTCACCCTTGGCCTTTGTGGGTAAGTCAAACATAGTACGCTGAAAGTGTGAATCCGCGTTTTCAGGTCAGAAGTGTAATATGCCCCCCTAATGTCTTGACAAAACCTTCCAGCCAAAGCTGTCAGCACACATACGCACACATTCTTGCAAACAGGACTATTTGCCCACTGGACAGTAAATATTTGACATATGGTTGCTCCTTTGTTTAAGTACAAATTCACATGAAATGTATTTTTATGTGAAAAAAATATGAAATTAAATGTAATTTTACATACACACAGCACAAGCAGTAGTTTGGTTTAGACTGATTTCTCAGCAACTGTTTTAGTAATTGTCATCTTTTTTATTATACTAATGAATTTATGATCGAAATTGTGATTGCAAATAGAAAATTCCTTTGTGACTTGTTAAGGACTTGAAAAAAAATGAGACTTGGACTTGGACTTGACTTGGCTGGGGTATGACTTGGACTTGGACTTGACTTGGTCAGATGTGTCTTGACTTGTGACTTGACTCGGACTTGAGAGGAAAGACTCGAGACTTACTTGTGACTTGCACATTAGTGACTTGGTCACACCTCTGATGTGTACCATTCATGTTTCCTTAAAAAGCCAAAAGACAGTAGGTCTACAAGTTACTATATATTTTGTACAAAGGAAAAAGAGTCTGGTGCCACACGGATGTCTATTTTCTGTTATTTATATTTTCAGTGCAGTAAGACTAACGTCTCGCCATGTGTCTTCAGAGGACGAAGACGCATGTCGAAACGTTAGTCTTACTGCACTGAAAAAATAAATAACAGAAAATAGACATCCGTGTGGCACCAGATTCTTTTTCCTTTGTACTTATTATTTAGTCCTGCTCTGGTTGCACCGGAGTGTTAATTTAGAAGCACAGAGTGCGTATCTCCTTTGTTTTTACTACATATTTTGTCAGATTGGGTTGAACTGGAAATGTCATTTACATGTTTGTATTTTACACATTGCATGAATATTGGATTCACAACTCTTTTGAGTTTATAGCTACCTGTGTCCTGCAATGTCTTCAGATTATAGCTTTTAATGTGTAACTGAATGCTAAGTTGCCTGTCTTTCTTTTCATTCAGAGAAATAGGAACAACATGTTTAGAAGATGAAGTGTTGAAGCCTCGGCAGCTTCAGTATGCTGTGTACCTCATCTTGAACTCTTTCACATGGTGATTCCTACACATAATTGCACACTGTATGTGTTTAGCTATCCTATCTTACAAAGACTTATGCCAACACTGTATCTGCCTTTCCTCAATACAATGTAAAAAGTGCTGCATAGACCATTTAGAGAAGCAATGTCTCGTGACTTTTACTGTATGTTTATTTTTGATCAAGTGTCATTTGTTTTGTAAAATATCTTTGCAGATTTTCTTTTCATGCCTGGACACTTTTTTTCTTTCAAATATTGCTTTGAATTGATGCAAATTGAAGAATGTGAATCCCTGGTAATAAAGGAAGGTTGACCAGAAAATAATTTCTCTCTCCATTGATTCATTATGCTTTGATGTGTTTTCGTATAATGTCATTGAATTATCACATATGTTAACATGTATACAATAATGTATACAAATTATTTAAAACATTAATAGTGATCAGATTGGTTCTATTTGAGCAATGGTTAGCAGTGAGTATTTAAAATGGTCAAATGTGTTGCATATTGTTAAAGTGATATGTAACCATTTCTGGAAATAGGCAGATTTTTACACATCCCCTTGAGTAATTGAGCCTTACTTTTCTCCTGTTCTTTCAGCCATTTCCTGAGTTTGGCAATGCAACTTCTACCTCCAAGCAGGCAATTATCATTGACCAGTGGCATTCACTAGCCGCTGGCTGGTCCCATAAGATTCAATGATAGTTGCTTGCTTGGAACTCGACGATTGCCAATCAAAGGAAACAACTGAAAGAATTGGAGAAAAGTAAAAGGCAATTCCCAAATAACCCAGTTTCCACCCATGTTTAACCCAGTATCAAACCAGTTACTGAGTAACTATTGCACAGCACACATACTGGGTTATTTTTACCCATTGGATTGGGTTAGTATTTTAACCCAGTGAAATGGGTTAACTCAGCAACCCAGTGCAGGGTATTTCTGACCCTATGGCTGGGTTAAGTTTACCCATTACTGGGCATGTTGTATTGACCCAATGCTGGGTTAAAAATACTAACCCAATCCACTGGGTAAAAATAACCCAATATGTGTGCTGTGCAATAGTTACTCAGTGACTGGGTATTAGAATACCCAATTTGGGTTATTTTTAACCCAGTATTTTTTAGTGTGTGGGCAAATGTATGTAACAGTGAGCGATATATGGTTATTTTATGTCTAAGTATGTGTGTAACAGTGAGCTATATATGTTTATTTTATGTCTAAGTATGTGTGTAATGTCTCGTGAGCAATGTCTTTATTTATGTATGTGTGTATGCTACGTGACACCTTAATTTCCCCCTGGGATCAATAAACGATACTCTACTCTCTACTCTACTCTACACTTTTCCATGTAGTGGCAGCATTCTACTTTGAAGCAGTGGGGAACACTGTTTTGAAAAAAGGGTCCTATGTTCTCCGGTAGAGGGGAACATAGGGATGACCCCGGACACACAATGAAAATAATGTTTTATTTATACTTGCAGATATAACAGACCGCCGTTTTTTTGATGAGCTAATGCTAGCTGTCAGGTGAGGAAAAAAGAAAGCGAAAGTGAAAATGAGGATTGGCCTCGACATGTCTGTGGGCCATGTAATATTCATGCCCTCTCCTGCCTGTCTGCCATCCCCACTGTTTTATATGCTCTTTGTCTCACAGTGTGGGGACAAACGGTGGGAAAGAAAAAAATATATACATAGCTGGACATGCATGAAAGAGAAGCAAAGTGCTGCATATGGGGGAGGGGGAGTTAAAGGAAGAGTATGACAGGATTTATTAAAAAATATATATTATGACTTAATCTCTATACTCATTTTAGATAATGATATGCCCATGTCATGTTCACATGCAGCAGTTTCAACATTTGATGTTCATATAGCGCTTTGCTTTTTCAGGCTGCTTACGTTGTTACACAGGCTCAGAGGGACTATGGAAAAGCCGGGCCCTGAACACCAACATCAAATAAAAACAATGCCGCAGCAGCTGGTGCCATTTTGTCATCCTTTATTTATGGATATGCCAGAGTTTCATCTGCAATGGCGGGCAGCGTGCGTACACTAGGGACAGCGGTGTAGTCTACTTTTTTGAAGTGGGTATACTGTATATTCAAGCATTTTTGGAAGTGGGTATACTGTATATATTTGTGCCATTCAAAATAATGGATCAATCAATTTTAAGTGGGTATACTGAAGCCCCTAAAATTTAGAAGTGGGTATACTCCGTATACCTGCGTTCTACGCAGACTACATCACTGGCTAGGGATGTATATCACAGCCTCCATGATAATGCGATACGGTACCGATTTCTTAAAGCAGGGATTCGATTATTTTCGATACTTAAGAATTCCCCATGTTAAAATGCGATTCAATTCGGTTTTTACCGGCGTTGGTGAAAATACATGGAAACATCTGTCCTTACACACCAACCGGCGGTAGTCCTCGGGTGATACTGAAAAACAAATCCTGAGCCTGAACTTTTCCCCCTGCTCTACCGACGATGACGACGGCAACGACAACGACAACGACGACAAGATACTGCATCGTGACGTAACGTAGGCCTATTTTGACACGTTATTCAAACATTTAATAGCCTGTGTATGACGATTATTCATGCATGATAGTAGAAGAAAATCCTGAACCTGTAGCACTTTCTGAGATAAGAATAACCTAATGGCTAATTAAGCCTCACCTGTGAACACTAAACTCTCTCTACTCATTTCACCCCAAAACTTGTGTTGGAGCCTGCTCATTTTAGTCTCCAGTTAGCAGTTCAGTTCAGCTTCTTGGTGGTAAAAATGCATTATGACCAAGATCTGCAAGTCACAAATATTACATCACAAGCCACCATCACTCAGGAGAGCTGTAACCACAGGCATACAGTGTGCGTGTGAGAGAGAGAGATGAGATATGCTCATCCAAGAGTCACTTATTTATTTATTTTTAAAAGAAATCTTCTCCGTGTAGTACCTAAGAGGATTGCTATCAGGAGTTAACAGTGCGATTAAGAGGATATGTTTCAGGACAAGAAGAAAAATGGAGTGGAATGAGGAGGAGGCGAAGAAGAAGAGGGCGGTATAGTAGTGTCCAAGAGTTTTTTCAGGGACGTCTTATCTTGACCATGGCTAGAGCAGGGAAGAAGAACTATGAATAGAAATTCTATTACATTGCATTTGGCAGACGCTTTATAACCAAAGTGACATACACACGAGGACATAATCATAGCCAGCATCACTAGCAGATACAAGTGCACAGGAAAAATACAGAACAACTAGTGCAGATGCAAAGAAAGGTTAGTTACGTTTTTTATCAAAAAATAAAGTTAAGTTAAAGTTTTAAAAACACGTCATGTCGTGTTTAATTGTAGATAGGCATCTTGTTTCCAATGGCTCATAGAATCCAAAGTTGTAGCCAAATGAATAAAAATACTGTAGAAAAAGCACAACTCCATCAAGATACTGTAAGCGTAAAACATGACGTGCATGCAAGAGAGAGAAAATAGAACAGGCTGCTTACACATCAAGGTGGTGAAGGGTCGCGTACCGTTGCTGCCGAAAATATTGGTGTGGAGCTGGCCGTATGTGTGTGTATGCACCACAGACCTTTGCAATTACAAGGAGTTTCGAGTATTATAAAGTGTCTCAATGCATCTCCAAAACTAGGAAATTGGGTCCTACGATAGGTCAAAAATCCCAGGCTGTCACATCAGTGAGATGTGTGTGTGTGTGTTGGGGGGGTTCTGAATTCTGTGATTCTGAAAAAAAGAAAGAATCAAACAACATACTGCCGTAAACATTTTTGTTCAAACCCGGGTCAGCTGCATGGCAGGCAAGTACCCTACCGGTTGGCCAAGGCAGGGCCGCATGCATGTGTTTTAAAGCAGGTGTACCCTCACTATAGCCTGGTCCTGACCATCCCATAATACTAGCATTTCCACTTTGTATTCATGGTCTGGACTTTGTTTGATCTGACGCCATTGCACGAAGCAGGAAGGGCATTTTCGGAAAAATCAGGATTTAACTTATAAGTTGTTGAACAAACATGTCTGACGTCTGTCTATGGCGATGTTGGACCGTTTAACAGACATGTCTGACAGAGCATCGTAGCGTAGAATAAAATTACTATGTAGGACCTTTGTCCATCCCATAATACTACCATTTCCATTTTGTATTCATGGTCTGGACTTTGTTTGATCTGGCGCGATTGCAGGAAGCAGGAAGGGCATTTTCGGAAAAATCAGGATTTAACTTATAAGTTGTTGAACAAACATGTCTGACGTCTGTCTATGGCGATGTTGGACCGTTTAACAGACATGTCTGACAGAGCATCGTAGCGTAGAATAAAATTACTATGTAGGACCTTTGTCAGAACACCGGCGAAAATCCTACCGGTCAACATCGCTCCACAGAGGACTGGTACCAGACGTAGTGCGGAGCCAAGTGTCTTGGCGGAAGTACTTAGGATGGCGCGCGAGGCTACCCTCACTACTCTCTCCCGGAATTTGTTCTCTCCCCTTATAGAGAATTGTGGTGTGACTATGAGTTGTAGCTAGAGGTGCTTAACTCGAATCTTTGAGGCGTCCGGATTGATTGGATCATTCCAAGGAGGGTCCCCGGATTAGACGGATCACTTATTTAAAATAAATAAAAATAAATAATAATAATGTATTTTTTAAAACGTTTCTGCCGTTAAGTGGCTATGCGCCTCGTCTTTGTTGTCCCATTTATCAATTAACGTTGATAAATCAAAGAGTAAGACAGTTTGATCAACAAAACTCACTTCATGAATTGTCACAATCATGATTTTGCAATAAATAATGTGTGTTTGTATTTAAGAAGATTAAAAGTCTAATATTACATTGGCCGTTACATTGTATCAACTGGCACTGGCAGAAAGATCGGAACCAACATGGCACGTCAGCAGGCATCAAATTTTTCATCACTTATTACTGGTGTTAATGTAAGAATTTGGGAAAATAATAGAGGACAAAAAAACAGACAGTGTGACCACTGAAAGAAAGGAGCAGGCGTGGGCAGCATTGGCCGAAAAGTTTAATGGGGCAACTGGAATGAAGGAGGCCAGGGACAAGGGTCAGCTGAAAGGCTGCTGGAAAAACCTGAAGGCGAAAGCTAAAACAGACAAGGCAGAAGAGAGGAGGCAGATGTTCATGACTGGCGGGGGGGAATACAAAGATAGCATTGACCCGCTGACGGAAAAAGTATCATTATTAATCCCGCAGCAGATCTCCCCCCTCTCCAACCCATGTGACGATGACGGAGCTCTGGATAGGAAAGACCTCTGTAAATATTGTTAACTGTGCTTTGCTAACGTCAACACAATATCAGAGTAGCCTACAGACTGAGATGTAAAAGCGTTGGTAGAGCACTGTTAACATTTAGAAATGTAGACCTCAACAGAGTCAGAAGCACACATATCTTGGAGTGGGGATCCGCGACTCAATTGGCCACAATAGTCAGGACGGATCAAACAGGCTTGTCGAGGCGGGAGTTACTTCCGTTTTTCTCAGTGAGTGTTCGTGACTGAACAGCATACTAGAGAGATTAGAGAATGGCTGTTGTAGTCAACTAAAGAGGGATATATTACGGTTTCATAATTTCTCGCGCTGTAACTGCCATTTTGTTGACATATTAATGAAATGCCGTCTGACTCGCCTTTGGCGGATCAATGCATGACAGCCATCCGGTCAGTCCGGACGAGGTCTTGATCTGGCTCTCCAACCGGATCATCCGGGTTTTAATCAGCTCTAGTTGTGGCGTTTGTTTCAGTGTGTGTGTGTGCGCGTGCACATGTCCTCATGTGTTGATATGTGTGTGTGAGCATGCCCAAATGTGTGCTGAGGTGGAAGTTATTGCCAATTACCTCAGGTTAACAACATGGTATTCCAATACAGGCAGGTCTCGGAGAAACAAAGAACGGGCTGAAAAGGTGTCACATAAAAGCTAATTCATCTTTCAACTAGGATCACTTCATCGGTCTCTGAGTATTTCTAACAGCAGATGAGTGAGGCCTTGTGGAAAACAGACACATCACAGCTGTTGGGATCAAAACACAGAAGTGACACTCACCTGGAAATCGGCTTGACACGTTATGCAATGTCAAAGCACACAGATGCAGACACACACACACAGAGAAATGTTGTGTCCTCATTCGTGCGTCACTTATACCTCTCTATGATGAAACACCTGTCAGACACAGTCTGCTTCACAGCTGCTTTCAAAACAAGAGATAAATCTGTGCACACATGCCCAAACACTTGGAGAGATGGGTAATTTTAGAAATTGCTGGAGCAAAACACCTCAAACAAAATCACAACATGACAAGAAGGTCCACACACTTTAAACTGTAATTTAAAGGGGTAGGCCACTATTTCGGGGCTTAATACAGTTAGACATGTTTCCCGGGGTTTATAAAGGTGGTAGAGTGTCTTATTGTTCATGTTAGGTGTTGTCTTGCTTTAAGACAAGTGAAAAGAAGGAATAAGTAGCTAAGCTAGTGAAAGTCATAGATCACTGTAGCATGTGTATTTTTTTTAATATATATATCCATCATTTGCATTGACGTCACAATATTACGTAATCGTTTTTGCTGGACGGCAGAAGTAC
Source organism: Engraulis encrasicolus (assembly GCF_034702125.1). Lineage (NCBI taxonomy): Eukaryota > Metazoa > Chordata > Actinopteri > Clupeiformes > Engraulidae > Engraulis > Engraulis encrasicolus. The sequence goes on along the minus strand of NC_085857.1, from coordinate 4,009,671 downwards.
ACATTCGTACATAGGAATTATGTAGACGAAGACAACTTTGACCATAAAATACCAAAGAAACACGTAGTTCTTGTATTTTTTTATCAGGCTAGGTTGGCCACGGTGGATGTGTTCAAATCATAGATTTATTAAAATGTATTCTGCTCCACTAGGTGGCATAACGGAGACGGGCGGTACGGGAAACTGGGAGAAGAAGAGAAAGTTGTTGCTTGCTTCCAGCCATGAACTTACTCTGCCTGCGATGTATTTTTTTTATCCCGTGTTTATTTTCTTCAGTTAAGTTGTGAACTTAAACCAAACCTCTGCATTGGCAAAATACTAGCACCTTAATGCACCGTTTCTTCATTGGTGGCTGGGCACCGCGGCTGGCATCCTCTCGTGGCATGGCACAGGTAAGATAATGCTGCTAACCTAACTTACTACAAGACGCACGGTACATTTTGTGTCAGGCATTTTGCAAAGTGGTCTTTTGAAAAGCATATCTTTTCATCTCGGATGTATCTTGTAGGTTAACTTGGATGCGTTTCGTTTCATCCAAGTGGATTTCATTGTTGTTTCAGCCACGTCTGCCCAATGTATCTATTGTGAAATATTCTATATCTTATCTTCTGTTTACATGTCCAATGTTACATGTTCATTTGTACCGTATTTTTTATTATTGACCACTTATGTTACCAGTCCACTGTCCTGTCTTGCACGTTCTGTCTGTCTGTAAATTGTCAGTCCTGTCTATGTCTTGGCATGGTAGAGAGAAATCGTAGGCTAATTTCGTTTCCCTTGTATGACCATGAAGAAAGTGACAATAAAAGCTGACTTGATATATAGGGCCTACTTCAATGTTTCAAATCGGTGTTGCATTACATTGCACATGTAGAAACACATAGGACAGAATGTCGGTTATATACTTTGATTAGTTTAAGCGTAAATAAATAATTTGAAAAGATGACCTTCATAAGAGAAAGAAAAGCACAACAAACCTGTTATTTATCTTTATTGTTTTGTAATAACAGGTTTATCAGTCAGGTGGTCAGCACCCAAACTAAAACCATGAGTCATGGTGGCCAGGATGACGTCCAAGAATTGCATCCCAGCAGCACAGGTAAAGACATGACTGGTAAGTTGGGATGAGTGTTATTTTTCTGACATTTTACATCACATTTTAATTCAGACAATATTGCCAAGGGAGTTTAATTATTCAGTACTGTACCGGTACATTACAAATGCATGGCTAGATTAATTTAAATAGCATGTTTGTCTTTTCTTTTTTTTAATTAGATGGGGGAGCCAACATGAAGAGGTGTCCAGAGAGGCTTCTTTCGCTTGGGCTTTGCAACAGCACCAGGACCTCACCATCAGTGATGCTGGTTTCCTCATCCATCGGGCCTACTTACATTTCTCACCTGATGCACTGATCACCTGTACCAGTTGTTGGAGTTTTCAGCAGGGCTCTAAATTAACTTTTTTCATCACTAGCCAAAATGGCTAGTATGTTAATCTCCAAACATACCAGTACATTACACAGGGATTAAAGCAAAAAAAAGTCATCTGACTGAACTTTTTTACCGGTTAGGTACCCGATCGAGTATCACTCCGTAACCCTACGAAAACCAATGTAGCCAGGCTCTGCCCTCGTAACGAAACATACACTGGTTTTACGCAAGGAATGGTGTCAGAGCCAGCGCTAGACATAGGCAGACAGGGCAGTCGCCTAGAGCAGAATAGGCCTATGTCTTGAGGGTGCCAGTAATACCAAAAACTGCCACAAAATCAGAACTTCAACCAACATAAAACTTTACACTTCACATTAACAATGAATATTCATTATACACTAAGTAGGTCTGTATACACTCAATATGAATGTACATGTAGATACTAGATCAGATGTGCTCAATCAGATGCAGGCCTACAATGCTATGTTTACAGATGCCAATTTCTAAATACAAAAAAGGGAAAGAGGGAAAGGGGGCAGGCCTAGGCCACCAGATTGACTAGAACTGGCCGAGAATGGAGGAATGATGGATACTATATCAGACTGCAAACACTGAACTGCAATTTGGGGCATGTTTTGGTTATTTCCTCTTATTTCTACCCATTATTTATGAATTGTTCACAACATTATGCAGAATGGATTCACAATGAGTGTTGCTTTAAAATGGTGGCTGATCTCACAGAATTATTGACTTGGAATTGCAATGCGTTGATACAGTGATCCCATTATGGTTTTTGTTGTTGTTGTAGTAGCAGGCTACCGGTATATTTTATCTTTCACATCAGAAAGGGCAAACTGGTGAAAGCACTGGTGCGCATTGCTTGCAGTTGTATTTCTGACATTTAAAAAAACAATGCACTGTCTGGTCATAGCAATCAGAGGGAGAAAACTAGTTGTTGGTTATTTGTATGTTTTTCACCCCTTTTCACTATTCATCCTGTTACAAACAACTTGTTGACGTTTACAAACAGGGTGCGGTAGTCTGCCTCTGTGTTCTACCGTTTTGAAAACCTATGGCTACTTTTTTGCCTCTCGATATGCGGTGCCAGGCACACGCTTACCATTGATATAAAAAAAACGTCCCCGATTCCTGCACGCACTCGTGTTCTCTCATACAAGCTGACACGACGCACGCAGACACGACACAGTCACATCAGACGTCTATCGTTTAACAAAAGTAACACACTTTCCCAAGCTTGTCGCGCAACTTTCCACTCGAATCAAGGCAAATCGCCCACCCATCAGCCCTGAGTGCGCAGTGCGCAAATAACTGAACTCAAACGAAACGCATAGTCCGAGAAGATGGGCACAGACGTTGAGCCACTCAAAAACAAGCACACACACACAACTGTTGCTGCACACTATTCCAGTTAGCAAAAATAGCGTCACACAATAGCCTACACCAAGCCTTGAAAGTGAAACAAACATCAAAACGGCATTTATCGACCATATGAGTTCACCCATCAGAACACTGCTTCCCAGAACAAGAAGTGACATACAATATTGGCTCTGCCTGGGATAGCAACAGTGACTCCTGTAAAATGCAACCCATTTTTAACTTATTTCTTGAATATATATCGGCAACAACAAAGTTAATCTGCTATGATTACAGATGAGACAGTAAAGTATCCGTTGTCAGAAAGACAACTAGAGCTAGTTCTATCATAGCCCTTTTACGCAGCCAGTCAAACGCGCTAAACTTTGAGGATGAAACGCGTGGTATCCTAGCTAGCTGCCAATGATAGCCGTCCCATTGGGGCTATGAATAATGTTAGTAAAAGCCACAATGCTTAAAAGGCAAACCCTTCATAAAAAAGACATCATGCGCAGTCGAAGTAAACTATTCTTTTTTTCGAACAATCTGCCCCGGCAGGTGCAACGGTAATGGAAACGTGTCCTACCTTCTTCCAGCTATGCATTCCATGCATATGCATTATTAGCCCATATTGGAATCTCAGTCCAACTCGTTTAACGATTGTCATTGCACTTTAAAGACATAGTATTACACTTATTTGCTTTTCTGCCATCAGCAACAATGTTGGCTATTTTTTTTAGTCTCTCGCGCTGCACCGCCACCGAATTGTTGACCGCTCGTGCTGTACTACTTTTCGGGGATGGCTCAAAACTATTGATGAGTGAATCTGTTGTATGCCTATCACACCAGTGGTGGAGTGTATAACTAAATCCGTACACCAAACACACCTCTCGTCACCTTCTCATGACCAGGAGTGCTCTCGATTTGTGTTCAGTTGGAAAGTAAAAATTGCAGTAAATTAATTGACATAAATTATACGGACGGAAATCCGTCCAAACAAAAATCCAGTTGACGGAAATCCGTCGTAGCGACGGAAAACTTTAATCCCTGCATTACATAATGGGTCAAAGTGCCAAGTATGTTTTCTTTTCTACCGGCCAAACTTAATTTTCCCCAGCATTTGGCTGGTGTGCGCCTGGTTGTCATTGATGGTGAGTAGTTGTGATAATAAATAACTGAAATGATGAAGTCCATCCAGACATGTCTTGCGTATTTTATTGTACTAATACAACAACGTAGAACATTTTCTGTGAAAGTGAAGTGAAAGCCCAACTGGGAAACTCCAACTCCCATTGACATTGTGACACAGCACACAAGTGTTCACTGCACGAAATTGCATTTATGCTTCACCCGTGCAAGGGGGCAGCCCCCAAGGGAGCAGTGCGGCGGTACCATGCTCAGGGTATCTCAGTCATGGAGGAGGATGGGGGAGAGCACTGATTACTTAACTCCCCCCCACCAACCTGGTGGGTCAGGAGTCGAACCGGCAACCTTTGGGATACAAGTCTGACACTCTAACCGTTTACCCATGACCGCCTGTCAATCTTCAGTCTAGTCTAACTAATTATATTGTCTCCGCTAAATGTATATCTCAGGTGACATGGGTATACTAGTATGGGGATAGTGCTGTATGTAAATAATATTAAACCATTTTAGCCGGCACCTGCAAAAAATGCCAACTAATTGCCTATGCCCTTTTTAAGAAAGGTGCCCTCATCCTATTAAAAAAAACCCAAATAACTAAATAAGTCTCTGAAGCACATACAAACATGATATGAGTTTTAAAAACCAAGACCATCCTCTTGGAACATGTTAATTCGGCTCTAACATACCCACATTTTTAATCTAAAAAAATGTCATGCCTGAATGCTGTGTCGCTCCAGGCACCTAGGTCAATACAACGTGTACACAGCATCCAGCATCAATGGGTTGACTATTACAGGCCTAGTTCAGATAACCATTTATTAATATAAATAAGTACTTGCACGTCTATTGTACATGTCCACCCCAGAATAGATATCCCCTCCCATCACCTACATAACCTTGAAATGTATTTGTACTTTGTGTCTAAAAATAAACTACTACATTGAGTTGGTGTGATTAAGAGGTTGAAATCGGCTAAACTTGGCTTGGTGTGCTGGACGGACCTCTGGCTCTTCCATACATCCAATCTGTCATGACATCAGATCATCGCTCTTCTCATTTGGAGAAAGAGAAAGATAACACTTAGCTGACACTTATTCAAAGCAACTTCCTTACTCACAGTGAATTGCTAACTGACCCTGCAGCACGGGGCTAGGTGCCTTGCTCAAGGGCACAGCCTGGATGGGAGGTGAAGGGTGTAGGATGGGATTTGAACCTGCAAGCCTCCAATCTTAATACCACTTCCCAAACCATTAAGCCTCTGATGTGTGTGATTTCAGAGGGCAGATAATTTGGATGACAACACAACAAAGTGGTGCACTTTATAGGCCTATTATTGACAAGGACAACACCAAGACTGGTGGGCCTAAGCATGTCATAAATAGGCCAGCATGGATAAGGATAATGGACTGGCATTTCATGACAGCATCATGCTGGAGAGTAGGCCTACGCTACTTGGGAAATCACCGCTAGAGATGTACACATGGTTTATTTTTACATTTGAACCTTAACAGTATGAACGTCATAGCCGTGCTATTTCACCAAGAGCTTTATGAATTCCGTGTTTACGTTACAGCCTGCAATATCTTACGTCCATCATAGCGTAATGATGCTGCTAATTAATTAACGTTAATCATGGAAAGCATTTTACATTGACCTCACAGAAAAAAAGCCATTGAAATTGCACATTGGACTTGAATTAACTAGCGTTCACGAATTAAGAGACAAATGGTGATATAAAGGATGGCAAATGAGAAACTTACCGTGGTGCTCATCCAGGCTACTCGAGTAGCTTGATGGTTTTCCAGTTGGTTGCCGCGATTCACCTCAGCTTCCTCTTTTTATTTTGAGATCCAGTGAAAAGTCACGCCTGGTTTGTAACCCTATCTGTTTTTGTAACAAACAGCACAATGTGTGTTTACGGTGTTTAGTCTGTTTTTGTAACAAACAGCACAATGTGTGTTTACGGTGTTTAGTTTATCGGTGATCTAAGTTACGTTATGAGTTACTAAACGTTGCGAGTCCCATAGGAATCCATTCATTAATAGGTGCATTCGACATGTGTCAACGCATGCATGCACATTTAGACAGCAATGCACCCTGGATGGAAAATGCTGCATGACGGTTAGATTTCCTGTCAAACTTCGAAATTTCGTCGACGTTGCGTTGACGAGGTGACATGTCACATGGTGTAAAACTATCGCGGGATGAATGCGGCTGCAGTCAGATCTTGCAACCTCTGCAGTTGCTTATCCCCTTCAACGCTCGTCGGCGGACTGCCTCCGAGGTCACGCGCCCATGAACTGGTTGGTCAACAACTCACTCACGTGTGTATATGGGTCTTGTCTCACTCCTCTACACAAGTTTGCGCAGGTCCCCACTTCAGCTCCTCCTCACTGCCTGTCCCCCCACTCCTCACACGTGGTGTGTTAGTAGAGCAAACCGGTGCGAGCTCATCGTCTCGTTCATATTTGTGGCCGACTTCAAATGCGCTGTATTTAATAACACCCACATCGTGACAACAAGTTCTCGCTGACGTTCCTTGCGCAACGTCGATGCTCGCAGCAAAGTCTTATGTGCTTAATGCTGCACTCTGCCGTCCAGTGGCCGTCCACTAGAACGTTTGACGTCACATGCAAATACAGAATACATGCAGCAGTGTTTCCCATACATTGAGGAAACAATGGCAGCCCGCCATAGTTTAAATTTGGCCGCCATAGTTTCCGAAAATGTAAAAAAAAAAAAAAAAAAAATTAAACTTTTTTTTAACGATTTCCATTTTTGTTAAAGGGACACTGTGTGAGATTTGTAGTTGTTTATTTCCAGAATTCATGCTGCCCATTCACTAATGTTCCCTTTTTCATGAATACTTACCACAACCATCAAATTCTAAGTATTCATTATGACTGGAAAAATTGCACTTTTCATGAAAGGGGGGATCAAATAGCCATTTGTAGCTGCAAAAATGACTCTACTTGGACAATACTAGAAAATATTTTCTTATTACTTTTTTATTATATTTATTTATTTATAAATGTTGGCAATATGCAGCCCAGCTTCAATGAGCAGCATAGTTGCAGTACCTTTTTTGACCATTTCCTGCACAGTGTACCTTTAATGAATTACGATTTCCTTGGCATTTTCCTCCTGGAGTAAATACATCCTATAGAGAACACCACAACTAGACTAGTGAAGTTGTTGTAGTTAACTTGGGTTTGGGAGTAATAAAAAAAAAACCCTTCGTCTCGTTCTTGTCGCGGTAGGTGTATTTGTGCGGTAATGAGGCAATTGTGCCAGTTTATTTTTTGTTTGGATGTTGCTACCTGTTCCTTATAGCTGGTGAAGCTGTGCAGTGTTGCCAATTTAGCGACTTTGTTGCTAGATTTAGCACACACAAAAAATTATGTCCCTGGCGTCTCAAAACCTCATCTATCGACTTCAACGACTTTTTGGTGCATCTGGCGACTTTTTAAAATGTATATTTCCAATGACAAACCCATTGTTTTTCAACACAATAATAACTGTGCTGCCGTCATAAGTGTTTGCCACTTCTGGAGGGCTGCAGATTAGCCCTGATCTCCAAACAGTAGCAAGCACTGCCCATTTGAACTGTGAACCAAGACATGTGGCCACATTTTCTAGGGATCAGTGTGTCGTGCATGACACTGTGACGTCATACGCAAGGTCATGGCGTCATCTAGCGACTTTTCAGCGAGCTAATAGCGACTTTGGCTGACTTCTTTTTGGCAATGCTGGTCTGTGGGTAAGAACAGGGGGAAAAATGGCCATTTGGCAGTTTTGTGCCCATAGAATTCAATGCAATTTGTTGAAATTGGGCGGAATTTAGCGCAATTTGGCGGTGAGTGGGATTTAATCAGACACATCTGGCAACACTACTGATCTGGTGGCAGTGTTGCCAGAAATTGGGCTACTTGGCATGAGTGTCGGCTAGCAAAAACGGGAAAAATTTACCATTTGGCGTTTTTTTTAAGCCGTTTTGGGCCCATAGAAGTAAATGTAATTTGTTGAATTTGGGGGGAATTTAGCGCATTTTGGCAGTTTTTGAGAAGCTTTTGGGCGGGATTTGGTCAGACACATCTGGCAACACTGTCTGGTGGCACTTAGCTTTTCTCATATTTACTGGATGTGTATTGTGTGGTCAGTCGGCCAAATGAAATAAATGGGACCAGTCGTGTTCAGTTTGTCTCCTGGCGTAATTATTATTTACTGGTATGGATACAATTTCAGTAAGGTAGTAGAGCCCAAATTTATTACAATGGGGACGAGAATGGGTTTCTATTCAGTTTGACAGATATCTTGATTTAGAAACAGTGTTTAGGTGTAGTTTAGTGTGTAAGCAACGAGGAACCTACTCTGAGGGGAAAATACCGCTAGCAAAGATAGCTTACCAACACATGAAGAATGGCGTTGGACACATTGGAAAGTATAAACAGGGCAACAAGTCATATCTGGAAAGATTTGAACAGTGGTTGTTTGATCGTAAATGAACTGGATGAAGGACAGGACTGCCTTCTTTGACTGTAAATGAACCATAACATTTGCTGGTTTAATGTCCTGATGGATGGTGTAGTAACTTTTTATTAATTAATAAGACTTTATTGGGCTATAGAATAACCACCCGCCATCTGACTCGTGTAAGTTTACCATTTACCAATTAATACCCAAGTATTTATGTTATCACTATTACATACTTAGTTATTATTTAGTTCATTGGACCCAATCAGCCATAAGCATACATTACCCATCTTTGTGCAGGAGAACAGTGAAGGAAGCAGAAGCCAGGAAATCACAGGAGAAGACGAATGCCATTGCCATCAAAATAGTTACATTTATTGATACATTGCAAGTGAGAAGAGCAATTCAGTTAACCCTTAGAATACCATAATGTAGCATAGTGCCTTTAGCATCAGGGCTTTAGCGCCCATCCGCCAAGCGCTTCCCCAGTCGTCCCCAGCTCTTCCGCCCTAGTGTAGCAAGTCAGCTCTTTTAAACACCAAAGTATGACATCATTGCATCACATTGCATCCTCAAAAGGTAACTGTTCACCCTGCTAAGCACAATGACACTAGTACAAGAATAAGTCACCAAGCATGGTCAATTCAGAATCTTCTCTACCGATTGGCTCTTTGGGCGGAGCATACCATATTCAATAGCTAGTGTCCATGAACTCAGCTCGTAGGCTCAGACCTTGAGCCTACAGGCCCAGTTATCCGACCTTCGGCCATGTCAGTGTGGACTGACCCTCAGCTATACTTGGTCTTGGCCACTGAAAGAGCAGGAGCTCTTGACACCTTGACTGATTTACGATAGGACAGCTGACAGTCTTTAGGCACACAGAATGTCTACATTGGCAGAGAAGCATATTTGAAGGCGAAACATCTCTAAAATGAAGATATTCTACATATTAAGATAGTATGTTAATTTCCAATAAATAATTGTAAATATTAATGAAGAAATGTTGCCTCAAAACTTCGACATAACGCCCCTTTTTAAATTCAAACCGAATTTTAAACCTTAAAAAAACATTTTTTCATTAATATTCTGCATGAAACCTTTTGAGCACTAAAATGTACAACAGTCAGTCAATAAAATATGAAACCTCCTTCAAAGTTGACACTCTCGTTAACCCAAACACTTCCCCAAAAGAAAATTATAAAGAATGGCCCCTTTATTGAACCACCCACTGTTTGCAAACCCATGTGAATTTTTCTCATTTTGAGTGTGTGGCCTGACGGCCTTTAATGAATTCACTCCTGTAAAATCAGCATCAGTATGTACCTCACTAAATGTTGAATGCAACTGTATGCAATAAACTTCAAAACCTGAAACCAGAACATTTCCTGAAAATAATAAATAATCAGCAAATGAAATCAATGAAACAATCAGAAATTAAATCAATGAAACAATTAGAAAAGATGAAATCAATGAAATAATCAAATCAGTATGAAATAATAAAATTAATGGAAAAGATGAACTCAGTGAAACAATTAGGTGTGCAGTATACCCCTAACCTGCCTTACTTGTAGAAGTGGTCAACTAACTAATGTCCATAATGTCCATGACGCCTTGTTGTTGCCATACCAGTCTCTCTCTCTCTCTCTCTTGCCCATCACTCTGTGTCTCTCCTCAGTGAAACCTGTTGAAAACAGCAAACTCACTCAGTCCTCGCTACCCTCATGGGCAGCTGTCATTGCTCCTGTAGATCCATTCTTAGCATGTGTCCATAGCATACCCCTCCATGTGAGGACTATCCGAGCCTTGGAAACACTCGGGCGAGCCCCTTGAGGAGAAGGTATCACGAGACACCCCCTACAAATCCAGTACCGTTCAACTCAGTCTTTCAGCAATCTTTCGACGATCTCTGGTACATTTCTTTGGCACCAGTCCGTGGATGCTGGCATCAGCTCCTTGCCTGCATGGCACTGTGGCAAACTTTCAGCGACTCTTTGCACTCCTCCAGCCTTTCTCTAGCTGGCAAGATTCAGTCCTGGCATTCTTGCCCACAACTGCCATCAGGTCCAACTGACCTCAGCTCCTTGAACTCTGTCCATCGAAACTCCTGGAACGTCTCCTGACGCCCCTTTGTCGCTTGAAACAAACTCAGTCCACTTTCAATCAGAAAGAAACAACTTCCATTAATCCACAAACTTTCAAAACGACAGTCCACGATCCTCCGGAAACAACAACAGATCATCTCAGCAGAGACAACCCTTTTGATGACCTCAGTCCAACTGTCCATGTTGAACTTTCTCCCTCGCTTGAGAGACAGCTCAGTCCTTGAGAGAGATTCCCAGAGAGGCAGAGAGATCATCCACTGGCAACCTTCCATGATGATTTTCTCCTCTTCGACCACTCCTCGTTATTTCCACCTGAAACTACAAACCAATGTTAGCACACACCCAAATTATCTCACCACTTTCAACAATCAGTGTATACACTTCTCCTCAACCTATATGATGTTGTATGCATGTATGGTGCATTCTAGTGAACTTGTTCATGACCTATAACACTTCTTTTGGCAAAATAATTTAAAATTCTACACTCTACCCCCCTTCCACAGAGAATAGAATTATTTTCTGTGGAACAGGTCAACTTCTCATATCTGAGAGGTACTTTGTGCCTAATGCAATCTCACGAATGCTTCGCACGCTTACAGTATTAAAACTCCAAGTCTCGAAATTCCCCAAAATAAAATAAAACCCCAAAAGAAATAAAAATAAACTTAAAAATGAAATAAAATATCTGTAAATAAAATCCTTAAGTGTGTTGTACTGTATGTGATCAGCAATGTCAGATATGACTACATGTCAACTAACTTCAATCTTTATGCTTGATATTTAATGTTGACTTAAGTATACTTGTGTGCAAGTGCATCAAACTTCACATGTCAGTTCTAAGTTGTGAAATAAACCAATTACCCTTGTGGGCAAAATAACTCAAACCCCCCAAATAAATAAATAAACTGAAGAATGAAATTAAAAAAATAAGAATGAGAAATAAAATGAAAAGTTAAACTTGAGAATGAGTCACTGCTTTAGAGCATTACCTTAAACTCTCCTACCATATCAAAGTGTATGTGCCTTTTCATTCACTCTCTGTCTCACCCACTCTGTATGACCAGTCACTCCATGCCCCTGCAAGCAGTGTCCTTTTACGACAGGTCGTAAAGCGCCTTCTTTAGCTACTGAAAGGGAGAGACACACACACATCTCTGGTTATAACATGTGTTATTACAACTGCTAAAAAGACTCCACTTAGTAATGTTAAGAGAATAATTACAGCTATCAATAGCAGTGACTCAAAAATAAACCCCAGACATCTAAGATGATGTTCCAAACTGAAATTAAACTTTCAAAAAATAAAACAAACCAAAATCCCCCACAGGAAATAAACTAAAAGTTAAATAGACTCAATGTGTTCAGTCTATGTGTTCCTGTATTTCTCCATTACCATTTTTCCTCAGATTTTCCTAATTTTAAGTTACTTAACAAATAACAGACATTTACACTCACCACAATGGAAGACTCCACACCACCTTGTCTCTTCCATTGCCTTCTTTCAACAAGCATTCACTAGTCTTCCTCTATAGGCCCACTCACTCACTCAAATTTACCAACAGCAAGTGACAAGACAAGACACTCACTCAAGCACCCTCAGTCATCATGGCCCAGGCATCCTGTACAAGATTGATCACTTCATTGCACAAGATGAGAGAAAGATCACAAACACTGAAATAGCCGCACATGACAGGCCGGAGTTCCTATATTTCACCGAGGTTTTGCGAATCGCTCTCAACCCAACTTTCATTCACTTGTCGTCTTAGTCAGTTATTCTTTTCGCTTCATGGAGATTGCAACCATGTTCTATTTCCTTTTATCTTCTCACTTTTCTATCCCCATTCACATCCACGAGGCCTTTCAAATGACACAGAGGAAAATGAAGTTCAAACAACTCTTGGCATTATTTCCCTAAGTTGCCCACACAAATAACTAATTTAATTACTTGTACTTAAAATCATGCCGAATTATAAGACACTCTGATTTTCCTCTGTATCAAATAAAATCCTCCGAGAAGCACCCCGCTTTCATACAGCCGCAATGGTATTTATTTTAGAACTTTTTCTTTTTTCTTTTTTTTTTTTTATATAACTGACTTTCCTTTTTCTTCATCTTCTCTTTTCATATAGAACCGTCCACCCATACATGTGGCCTGCATATACACGTAGCTTGTAGGTCTATATTTGTCTCAGAGCGTTGTCTCAGAGCTTCTCTGTATATCTCTGTATATAAAGAAATCTTCTGAGATTCTACTCTGTCTGTATTCCTTATCTTCTTCTATTCTTTAAATTTACCTATCCTTTATTTTATCAGAACCTGCGGTGCTCCAGGTTCTATCTTTCTAACCCCCCTTTGCCAATCTTAATATCTCATACTTCATATCCATATCTCTTTATATTCATATCTCTTTACTTCCATATCTCTTTACTTCCATATCTCTTTACTTCTTTCTTATAAAATGGCTAGTGGTACCACAATGAGTCCTCGGTGAAACTTTTAAAACTCCAACACTACCACTGCAATGTCTATTTCAGATCCAGAATGATTAAACCCCACACACTTCAGGACATTAATCTGTGCAAATACTTATAAAAGGCCTTAGGCTAAACCTTTCAGTAACGTTAAACAATTTACACAGACAATTACCCAATCAATGTGCAGATTCAACCATTCAAGATTACACTTAACCCATATGTATATATGTATGTTGGTACTTGTGTATGATACATGTAGCTCAGCCTTCATTTCTTAACTATGACCTGGTACACTTAACCATAGTGGAAAGGTTAGTTGAACTTCTCCATACTTAATTTTACCTCATAAGTTAAAACTCACACGGAGGAACAAAATTCAATGTTACATTTTACACCATTGGCAAAGTGCACCTAGTCTACTTCTTTAAACTTCTGAGCTTTCCATTTTGTGTATGTGTGTATCCTATGTATGTACATATGCATTCTGTCATGACTATAGTGTTTGCAGCTGCTTGTTACTGTAGTAACCAACTCCAATGTTTGAAAATTAATTTCCATAAACTGATTCTATGATTAATAATGTATTGTATAATAACACTAAACATTTCATTCACTCACACATTCAGAAACCCATTCACTTATATAGTAGTCTATGCTGTCTTTAAGTGTAAAATTGCTCACAGACTCCCTGCAGAAGAGGCTATAGGCAGGCAGCAGCTGTCGTAAAAGGTCGTAAACCTCCCCAGTACACAAATAGACTAAAATATTCTTAGAACACACACTACCCAACTAAAATTTAGTCAAATAGAGATAAAATTTATACTTACAACTTGCAATGACCCAATGGCACCCTTCTCCACGGCATTCCTTCTGTTCCTTGTTCTTTTGCACAAAGATTCCTTAAATTGATTTATCTAGAAATAAATCTATTAATTTCCTAATTACCCCATTAAATGTGCATGTGACTATAGCCCATTAAAGTTCATCTAGAAATGAATATATGTGTAAAGAGAAATTGTAATTTGGCAGATTTTCAGTATTAAGGACTTACAATGAAAGTGACTCTAACTGAGCTGTTCACATGTGGGTGTCAAATGCTAGGCCGCAGCTTATAAATAGCTCACCAGCCTTGCGGCTAATACAGCTTCAAAGAGAGACAGAATACTCCACAAATTTAGATCTTAACCTTAATAACAACACTAAACAGTAAACAAGTAGTATTATAACAGTTCTTTTAACCTACACTGCAACTTAAGTAAACACCATAAAACTTCATTAGACTTGTGCATGCGTTTCTTCACTGCCCATGCCACAACTCTAAATTCCTCAATAAATACATCAAATACACAGAAGTAACTTATAAAAACCATTAGTCAAACTATACTTATCTTCCTCATGTTATGTGTCGCGTCAGAAGGCAAATTGCATCTTTAAATGCATTTTCTAGCAGCAGCTGACATGTGCTGTCTGTCCTACTTGCTTCAGCCGCCATCTTGGAAATGACCACAAATGGCCCCTCTAGTCACATGGTCAACTGATGTCATAGGTCCAGTGGCCCCCTCCATAGTTGAGATATACAGTAAAAGGTTCTTTTGAAACAGAACATTATTTTAGGAATTAAAATGTGCGAGGCAAGAAATAGCTACAAAATAGTCCTGGAAAACCCCAGTAACACATCAATGCAGCGTTACAATGTTCCCAGACCGTGGCCACTGGTCTGCAAACATGGCACCGCTTTTAATCTATTGCACAGAATAAGCACTGTATTGCACCCAGCTCCAGGCCAAAGAGCACAATGCAATCAGTATGTGCACAGTTTCTTGCCCCACCACATCAAAAACCACTTTAAATGTCTGAAAATCTCCTGGCAGGCAACGACAAATATGTGGTAACTTTTTATAATTAATAAGACTTTATTGGGCTATAGAATAACCACCCGCCATCTGACTCGTGTAAGTTTACCATTTACCAATTAATACCCAAGTATTTATTGTTATCACTATTACATACTTAGTTATTATTTAGTTCATTGGACCCAATCAGCCATAAGCATACATTACCCATCTTTGTGCAGGAGAACAGTGAAGGAAGCAGAAGCCAGGAAATCACAGGAGAAGACGAATGCCATTGCCATCAAAATAGTTACATTTATTGATACATTGCAAGTGAGAAGAGCAATTCAGTTAACCCTTAGAATACCATAATGTAGCATAGTGCCTTTAGCATCAGGGCTTTAGCGCCCATCCGCCAAGCGCTTCCCCAGTCGTCCCCAGCTCTTCCGCCCTAGTGTAGCAAGTCAGCTCTTTTAAACACCAAAGTATGACATCATTACATCACATTGCATCCTCAAAAGGTAACTGTTCACCCTGCTAAGCACAATGACACTAGTACAAGAATAAGTCACCAAGCATGGTCAATTCAGAATCTTCTCTACCGATTGGCTCTTTGGGCGGAGCATACCATATTCAATAGCTAGTGTCCATGAACTCAGCTCGTAGGCTCAGACCTTGAGCCTACAGGCCCAGTTATCCGACCTTCGGCCATGTCAGTGTGGACTGACCCTCAGCTATACTTGGTCTTGGCCACTGAAAGAGCAGGAGCTCTTGACACCTTGACTGATTTACGATAGGACAGCTGACAGTCTTTAGGCACACAGAATGTCTACATTGGCAGAGAAGCATATTTGAAGGCGAAACATCTCTAAAATGAAGATATTCTACATATTAAGATAGTATGTTAATTTCCAATAAATAATTGTAAATATTAATGAAGAAATGTTGCCTCAAAACTTCGACAATGACCCGCTGCCCATGTATGTATTCGGTAGCCATTGCTAGTTCAAAAGCAGTGACATTTTCGTCTTGTCCTTCCAGCTTCACAATGCAGGTTTTCTTGCGGATGACAACATCAAGTGGAGCTCCATGAATATATTCTGTGGCTGACAAAAACCAGCTCTCACAGTGAGCTGCCCCCAGGAGCCTCACAATGTTTGGGTGTGACGGCATTAGTGATACATTGATTTTATGTTTGATATCATTCTTATTGATTTTGGCACCTCTTAATGCCATTCTTTTCACCGTACCTGGAGTGCCTTGATGTGATCCTCTGAACACTTGTCCAAAGTTCCCTTCTCCAAGGACGATTATTTCGTCATACTTTATGAGGTGTATGTCCACAAACGTGACCTGTGGAAAATGGGAAAATGGCATGTTGAAAAGGTTCCAGATGCCATGCTCATCATTTGGCTATTTAGTATGACATATCTCAACACCTTCAGCTGACAGCAAGCTGGAGTCATCTGCTTCCAAAGACAGACACATCTCAGTGTCTTGTCTTCAGCTGCTGGCAAGCTAGAGTCACTATGTACCCTCAGTTTCGACATGTGTCCAACTGTGCTGGATTCAGAACTGGAATCCTGATAGTCCATGGCTGTCAATCCTCCATGGCTGGATCCTTCGTTCGATCCTCCTCTGTGACCTCTTTAAAGAATTAGTCTATTTTACGCCGGACAATGTCAGTTGTCCTTTTCCACGGCGTAGACATTTCCGCTACCGTTTTGTGCTTTCTATTAAATTCTCCTTTAGTTCACCTAGTGCCCTCCAGAGGTCAAAGGGTGATTTCACAGTTGAGGTTGCCCGGCCAAAAAAAGTTGTCTCCCAATTTCCACAAGGTCTTCATAACTCTTGGTGCCCTCAAATGGGACACACAGAGGGATCTCATCCATCACAAAAAAAAAAAAGTGATATGTCATACAGTTCAAAAGGTTCAAGTATGTCAATATATAAAATTTAATTGTTTCCATTTGATTCTGTGTATATGAACGTTCTATAAAATGTTTTTAAAAAGTTAAAAACTTTCAAGGGGCTGTATATAAAAACTAGACACATAAGTAGCATAACATTAACAATATATGTGAATAACTATTCAATTTAATGACTGAACATTGTGAAGCTGGCAGTTCAAGAGTGAATAGCTGAAAACTTGTCAATTGAATGTGGGCGTGCACGAGAGAGAGCGTCATGCCACAATACTGACTGAAGATGGGGAGAAAGAGCGAGAGAGAAAGTGAAGAAGAAAATGAAAGTATACATAAATAACTCCCATATATAAACAAACAAACAAAGCCATGGAATCATTGTCTCATTCGAGAGAGCGAGAGTGTGTTTGTTTGAGTGTGAGGGAGAGAGAGTTTGACAGGAAAGTCCTTGCATGCATGAAAGCGATTTATTTGAGCTGGCATGTAGCATATGGAATGCACGTGTGTTTATTTATATCTGAGTATACTTAGATTTGTTGTTTGATGTTTGCTCTCTTGGACAGTGTGTGAGAGCGTGTGTGCGCTTGTATGCGTACATACAGGATATGCTGAAAGGTTGCCAGACAAACAGACAAGAATGTCAGGCTGACACGCTGGACGATTAAAGTTGTCCTCCTCTGTCAGGCTGACACGCTGGACAATTCAAGCTGTCCTCCTGTCAGGCTGACACGCTGGACAATTCAAGCTGTCCTCCTGTCAGCTTGTCCTCTCTGTTGGCACAGGCAAATAAAAGAGCAGAATTTATTAATATGTTTTAAAATGCATTTTGAAAACTTGTATTTTATATGCACAAATCAATGAATACTGTTATAATCGTTTTGGATGCAGATTAATATAGGCTTATTTACCTGTCCTCCTTGGCCTGACTGGTGCTCCAGAAGCTTAATAGAAGTATTTCGCGAGAATGAAGGGCACTTTCACCTCGCTGAAAGCCTCAAAAACAGCAAAGGAATAAATGGTTTGGCACTTGGCCAATAGTTGTATGCAACTAGCTCCTTTACACCTGGAGTCCACTCTGCAGCGCATACTGAGCAGACCTTGCGGAGCAGATGAAGGGCCGGACACTTTCACCTCGCTGAAGGCCTGAAAAACAGTAAACGAATACATTGTCTGGCAGCTTGTTCTACTCGGCCAATATTTCAATCCAACGAGCTCCTTTACACCTGGAGTCCAACTCGGCAATGCATACTGAGCAGACCTTGCGTGGCAGATGAAAGTCAAATCGCCCTGTGAAAATACACATTTCACAATCAGAGGAGTTCAGTTGTCATTACACTGTCTGCATACAGTGTTGCCAGATTGGGTGGTTACCTGCCCAATTAGGCTACCTGGGATGGACATGTGCAGGTAAAAATGGGGAAAAATTGGCCATTTGATGTTTTTTTCTGCCGTTTTATGCCCATAGAAATCAGTGTAATTTGTTGAAATTGGGCGGAATTTAGCGCATTTTGGTGGTTTTTAAGAACCTTTTGGGCAGGACTTGATCAGACACATCTGGCAACACTGTGCATACATGGAAGACGTGCATGGTGCATATGTAAAGTTTCACTGTGAGGTGACTGTCGAATGGCAATAAAAGCTGCAAATCTTGAAGAATGTTTTTGATAGTATGAGACACTGAAATGATCTGTAGCAAATGTGAAGCAAAAGTCGCTAGAATTGGCAAAGCAGAATGTCTGGTAGGCCTCTGTAGCTATACTTTCCTCACAGACATAAATGTCTTCAGCCATGTGTTTTATCAGCATGAGAAAGTGAAATGACACGAGACAAGATGTACAATTGTAAGTTGTTGGAGTAGTGAGGAGAATGTCAGAATATGGGTGTCGAAGTAGGCCGCCACTGTTTCTGTAGCTCTTGGAATAGCAAGGTGAATGTCAGAATATGGGTGTCGAAGTAGGCCTCCACTGTTTCTGTAGCTCTTGGAATAGCAAGGTGAATGTCAGAATATGGGTGTCGAAGTAGGCCTGCAGTACTGTTTCTTTAGCTCAACATGTGCTGCATGTTTTTTTTCCTGCATGAGAAGGTGAGCTGACATGGAGAAATAAGGTGTTGGAATACTAAGGAGATATGTCCTTATTCTTATAAGTTTGTTCGTATTGTTTAATGGTCCAGCTGCCTGCCAACCGCAGTGAGATTCTGAAACAACATTGACAGACTCAAAATGTAAAGGTTCAATGTAAAGAAAGGTTGTAATGCACACCGATTAATCCCTTTTCATTTTGATACGTGTCGAGCCAACAAGGCCCCTTCTCCACCGGATTTTAATCTGGGGTGCGATGGGGTGTACTCACTTTTGTGGGCAATGTTAAAACATTAATGGCTGTATTTTGATTTTTTCTGAGTGAACAAAAATTGTAAGCGGCTATATATGTTGCTAAAAGGTCACTAAACATTGTGTCAAAGTGAAATTTCTTTAATGCTCTCCTATGAAAAGATATACTAAAAATGTGAGGGTTGTACTCACTTATAGGATATAGTGTATGTTAAGTTGAGTTGAATGGGAAATGGAGAGTAAAAAAAAGGCTTACCGCAACTTCCTCGGGTGAAAAAAAATGTCTCCCCCTGGCTGCACTGGGGCGCATCTCCTCATCCTCTTCCTCCTCCATCTTCTCCTCCTCCTCCTCCTCCACATCATTGACCCCCATGAGGTCACCCAGCACTTCTGCAGCCTTACAAGAGCTTTTCTCTCTGTCTACCATTCTGTAAGGACATCACACATGGGAAATCATGAAATAAAAGAAATCACAAAATGCAAACACAAACCAGACAGACAGGATATATCACAATAACTGATCCTTACAGATAACTCTTGGTGGCTGTGGTAGGCAGGTGGGCCATGAGGTCTGACAGGGGTGTCTGACAGGGGTTCCTTCATGGCAGGGACGTTTTCGTGTATCTGGGTCACGGCAGACTTTCTCATGATAGTGCCATGTAAAACTTGTTGCCAGGCCTCCCTTTGTCCAGGCACTCTGGATCGCCTTGGCCATCTGACTAGACTCCAGAGGTCTCCCTGTCCATGATAAAAACACCTCTTGCTCCTCAGATGCAGGACGGCAGTGGAGTATAAATGCCTTGACCTGCTGATAGATCTTTATAGGCAGGCAGATCTTGGCCGGGCCAGAATTGGAGGATGTCTTGTGGCGGGCTACTGAGACAACAAATGTGCCAGCAACCCTCTCCCTGGCATACATCACTTGCTCAATTAGAAGATTGGCAACCACCCTATTGGCATTGGCAATACAAATTGCCAGCATGAGGTGGTCCCGCACGATGACATAGTTCGTTTGAGGCATTTGGACCCCACACAGGATTAAGATGTTCAGTGGGTGTATGTACCAGACTTTCTGATTGATACAAATAGCAAAATCTGACAATCAGCCTGACAGACGAGGAAAAAGATTTTGTGAACAAGTATGACAATATTAACCAACATCTTGGAATACAATTAATCCCTACATATACATTGTTGGTTCACCAACAACAAATCTCACTTGTAAAGACTGCCGCAGCAAGATGCAGAGATGGAGCGACAGAATTACGTGGTCGTTGGAAGTTGTGGAGCCCCTCACTCCATTCCTGGTATCTGTACAGATCACCACAGGCCCCACGCTCTTTGTGAAATGTGGCTATATCTGAAAGACACAAAAAAGATTCCACACTAAAATAGCATGCAGTCACAAACAATGGACCATTCATATTTTTTTAAGACATTGTAATCAGTATCACACTTCGTATGTGCCTTCAATAGTGCCCAAAACCATCACAATTTTGGCCTTTTTGGTAACAAGTATGGGGTCTGACAGTAGCACTTTGCAGTCGTGGCATGTGGTTTCAAATGGAATCAGATGCCTCGGGAAATCAATCCCTGGTAAAATGAAGTTTTTTATAGGTAGAACCGGTGGAATTTTTTTTCTGTGAGCAGGTATTTCAGCTGCCTGAGCAATTCCTTTTCCTCTGTAGGACAGCTGTTGCCCTCTGGTGCAGAGCCAATGGCTTCGGGTAGGGCTGCGTCTTGGTCTGTGCTCTGAATTCTCCGGAAAAGGTGAGGATGACTTTGGTTTAAGTGGCACTTACCCATGGCATTCTGGGTGTGGAACATGGGCAGTGCCATATGCTTTTACGAGGGTCATAGCATGCCAACACTCTGCCCAACCTGGAGAAGTACGTTGTTCTCGGCTCATGGACGGACACGTATATTTTACGGTCATTGTCCATTCGCACAACTATTCTCAGAGGGGATGAGGAAGCACGAGCTACAGCTTGTCTCTTCAGACAGGTTTTCCCCGTGCTGGAGGTAAAACAAATTTTCACCACCATATCGTCCAGCACATTTTCCTCCAGAACTGTGTTGTTGGACTGCAACACAGGGCAGTTAGAGACAGATCTAAAATGGACGCACTGGAAGCCTGTTACCCCACCTCTCGCTGCAAACTGCAACACCCTCCTGCACTCCCCCAGTTCACAAACAACAAACAACACGATGCTCAGCTCCCCATGTGCATCTCTGGACATGGACTGGGCTCGCTGGTCCAGTGAAGTTTCTCCTCACAACAAAAATACCTGTCAGGTGGTCCACACATACAGAGGCTAGATGCCTTTGATGAGTGCTACCTTTGAATGTGCCGTTTCAAGTTCTTGTTTAACACCAAGTTGCGAAAGCAACAAGTGGTCCTCATACCACTTTTTATTTTGGATGGAGGTGGCGGGCGCTGGACTTTGCAGGCGTGTGGCTGGCGCTGGACTTTGCAGGCGCGTGGCTGGCACTGGACTTGGCGGGCGCGTGGCTGGAACTGGACTCCGCGTGCTCCGGCCTGGAGGTGGAGATGGTGTCCTCATGTCAGGGCAGGTCTGCACTAGCCAGGCCATGCCTTCCTAGTGACGCAACAGCTTCAGCACTGCTACCAGTCAGGTCAGGAGTCAATGCAGGTCTGCACTAGCCAGGCCATGCCTTCCTAGTGACGCAACAGCTTCAGCACTGCTACCAGTCAGGTCAGGAGTCAATGCAAGTACTTTCTGAGTTCCCAAAAATACGGGAACTCCTCCCACTTTGTCGATAAGCAAACAACCATTAGCAAACGTTAATAGTTATGCTCTTGGTCAGACCAAGTCTCGAAGAGATTTGAACGTCGATGATAATCAGGCTAGGTCTGCACGTGCTTTATGCATGAGGTCTTTGTGAAAGTGATGGTTGCGCACACACAGTGGTAGTGGGAAGAATTTTTTTTTGGCGTAGTTCTGTTGGCACCTAAAGATTTTGTAGCCTACCAAAAAGGAAAAGAAAAATAAATGGCAAAATACCATTTTTTTGTATTCATTGTTCCCCGCATAACAAGGTAATCCATATGTTATGTGTTTTATAAAAGCATAAAGAAAACAGTATTACATTATTACATTACATTGCATTTGGCAGACGCTTTATAACCAAAGCGACTTTCAAAAAGAGGACATAATCAAGCCAACATCACAAGCAAATACAAAGTGCACAGGAGATATACAGAACAACAAGTGCAGTTGCAAAGAGGGGTTAGTTTTTATTTTTTATAAAGAGTAAATAACGAGTACACACACACACAAACTAAACTAAACATCATGTCAGGAGGTCCTCATACCATTTTTTATTTGTATTATTAAACATTAGTGACGTGCATTAAACTTTCAATTACCATTGTGAGATATGGCTGCTCTTTCATGGGTTTGCACATGTGCAGCCATGGTTGAGTAATTGCCACCTTTTGTACAAACTTGGTACCCGTACGAATCTACCAACCGCACTGGCAGCATAAGAGACCCACGTCTGCCAACTGTTGGATGGATCTGAAAAGACAAAATGTAATCTCTGCTGCACAAACAATTCAACCAGGTTTACAGTTAGCTCATAGGCACTCGATTTGCAATAAACCGAGACGACCCTATAGACAAAAGCAAGTGTACAGTGTTGCCAGATTGGACGGGTGCCCGCCCAATTGGGCTACTTGGGATGAGTGTCGGCGGGCAAAAACGGGAAAATTTGGCTATTTGGCGGTTTTTTAAGACGTTTTGGGCCCATAGAAGTCAATGTAATTTGTTGAATTTGGGCGGAATCTAGCGCATTTTGGCGGTTTTTGAGAACCTTTTGGGCGGGATTTGGTCAGACACATCTGGCAACACAGCAAGTGTATACAATGTAAACACAGGTGTGACATACAGTAGATACACATTAATGCTCCAACATGGCTCACACAAAGTATTCCTTACGGACAGACAGACAATACAACCTTATACTGTTTCATTCTCAGACTGTCTTGACTCACAGTGCTAGATGGAAGCTCCTGGTCCATGTCTATACAAGATAAAGGCAAACAGCACAGACAGGAAAGGCATGGGCTACAGGTTCATCAGTTACTGGTTAGATCATTTTGCGGTGTTGCCACTAACCACATGGCCATAAGATAACTTCAAATCGGCAACACGGCGACATGATCAAATCCAATCAATACAAACCAGTAACAGTACTGCGACAAACCAAACAGCACGGCATCAAACGTGATACATCAGTTAACCAGGAAGATCTCATTGAGTCACAGTGACTCTTCCTCCAGGGAGTCCTGGCCAAGAGGCAGCAAGTTTAATCAAGTAAGCTGCCGCATCAAGTAAACGGGGGCCTTTTTTGCCCAACTAATGCTAAACTAAAGCCTTTGCTAGCCTCTGCCTCCTTTACTTCCATAACCACAATTAAAAGGCTATTATCAGGCTAACTACAATAAGAGACCCATGAGAATTTTAAAAAGGAGCACACAAATAAAAAAATTGTTGACGAAAGAAGTCATTAAACTTGTATTTTATATTGTTTGGAGTATATTGTGCTCAGGAAAACACCAGACCAGCAGTCTGGGCAGCACAAAGGGTTCTGGGATACCATAACTAATAGCTGTGCTGACGGCTATGGTTCCCCTGGCAGTTTGGATCGAATCAGTATTGCTCCTCAAGGAGCAGAGGGCCAAATATGGGCTGGGCTGGGCTGGGCTGGGAGAGATGAAGTGTGTGTGTGTGTGTGTGTGTGTGCGTCCGTGTATGAGTGTGTGTGAGCGTGAGGCAACACTGAGAGTGAGGCTTGAGCTTATGGGCAGTGATCTACAGCTTAGGGCCCTCTCTCACACTATGTGGAGTAAATTATGACCAGACTATTGATTAGCTGGGTTTTTTAGCCTTTTTTGCTGAACAAATGATTAGTCAGCAGGAGGAAGTTTTATGTCTATCCATCTGTCTATCCACCCGTCTGTCTTTCTCTCTGTCTGTCTATTTGTCTTGTTGAGAAGTTGAACAGTTAGTGTCTGCCAAGGGGCAAGCCTTTCCTTTTTTTGCATATTCTATTCCATTACATTGCACTTAGCTGACGTTTTTTTTTTTTCATCCAAAGTGACTTACAGTTATTTTTTACTAAGTACAAGGCATTGGTTACAGTCTCTGGAGCAGTGTGGGGTTACTAACCGTTAGGTGCCTTGCTCAAGGGCACCTCAGCCATGGAGTGGGATAGGGAGTGGAAAGATGGGATACGAACCTGCAATACTCTGATCTAAAGTCCATCTCCTTAATCACTGAGCCATGGCTGCCCCTGTGCTGCATATGCACACAAATAGTCTCATGAGTGAAATAATCAATGAGTGAGTAAATGCATGAATATTGTAAATGTATATAAATAAATACATAGTACACGTGGCATTTTAATTTCAAGTCAAATTTAACACTATTTTAGTTCTATTGCATACAAAATAGGTTTTGAAGCAATCACAATATACTTAAGATAAAACTGTTCTTTATTGGTTCTTTTAGGTTTAAACACTGCAGTTGGTGGCAGAAAAGTCTAAAAGAAGCCACTGAATCCTCACACTCACCTTGGCTTAGCTGGCTTGCTTATCGACTTGGGGCAAAGTGTGCACACTATTTTACAGTTGTCACAGGGCCATGCCACTGCATGGTGTCTGCACAGATGTTGCACACATTATTCTGGTACTTGCCTGCGCTTTCCCTGTCTCCTTGACATTCCCAGCAAGCCAGCAAGCAGGCGTGCCAGAAAAACTCATCCATCTCTTTCACATTTCTCCTTACTCCCTCCTGGCTGGCTCGCCAAATTCACACACAAACAGGTAGAGACACATCAAACGATGTACACACACACATGCGCAGAGACGCACGCACACACACAAGAACGCACGCACATGCACACACTCCTATTCAATCCTGCTTATCACAGATTCCTCAATCTCAGTGTGTGTCCATTACCCCCACCCTTAACAGCTGCTCTAGAAGCCTCATTGAAATGCCCTGAAATATTTACCAGCTGGGCTATAACCGCTTCTATCAAACCACCACCGTCTTCACTCTTCACTCTCTTCTCTTCTAGCTTTCCTTTCTCTCTTCTCTTCTCTTCTCTTCTCTTCTCTCACTTTCTCTTGTTCACTGGGTTTTTATTTTCCTTCTGCCTCTCTCTATCTCTGTCCTTACCACTGACATCATGTTGTCATTGTGCTGTTTCATCCTTCTATTTCTCTATCAGTGCTGTCATTTACTCATAAAGCCCCTGAGATATGTAAGTTGCCTCCTCATAACATGTGCTGCAATGTTAGCTGAGATGCTCAACTGACAATGAGGGGGATTTTTTTATGTACTGTAGCGGACACACGTGTAGACACACACACAGGAGAGAGAGACTGTGCCAGCATTTTGTGATGAGTGTAAGCAATTAGGCATGTAAGCAATTACTTTCAGTTTGCGCGTGTGTGTTTGTGTGTGTGTGTCCACTACATAACACACTCTCTCTCTGACTAAGAAAGCTGTGTTATGAGGAAGTGGTGATGATGATGTGGAGGCAGACAGTTAACAATGTGTCTGTCTCTCATTACACAGCTGAGGTTCACAACAGCAGCAAGCCAAGCCTCCATAATTTGTCCAAGGGTAGTTTCCATTATGTGCTTGTTCAAACACCAATCCCCACACTTTGCCGCCTGTTTGTGTTGGGGTAATCATTGCATTTTCTAAACAGTTATTCTGCCACAGGGCTTTCAAAATTTTGTTGTTCCTTCTGCCATTGTCTCAGGGGGCATTGCTTTGGAGCTTTTGCCATGAATCCATGCAACACGAGACTGCAAAAATAAGTGTTTTCACTGGTCACATGTTTGGTGGCATTGCATTAATGGCATCAGCAATTTTCTTTGCTGATCTCATCATAGAGGCATACAACAAAATATGGTCTTGGTAGGGTACAAAACACAGGGGCATATGAAAGATTAAAATAATGATAATACAAATGTTGAAAGTGTAGGCCTCATCTCATTCTGAACAGAGCAAAAACAGTCAAATTAGGTTATGTTGTTATTGTGTTTGAATGTGATTCACCGTTTGGCTAGGATTTTGTTTGAGGCATACTGCTCTTTCTTTCTTTATTTCTTTCTTTCTTTGTTGATTCAAAATATAAAGGAAGGGAGAGTCAATAAGGAAGCAGTACATAGAAGAAAACAAAGTATCATTTCCCCAACCTACCTGAATTACTTGGCACATAGAGTACCTCTAGACCTGTGATGATGAATGTTGCTTGGCAGTGGACAATGGAGCCTACAGCAGCAGCAATAAGAACATTGCTTCATTATTCTTCTCCAGTTTGCATGGCGATGGTCCACTTGGATGTGAACTCACATTAACCTGCTCATACCTGGGCCTCAGCTGTGCTGGATACGGCAAGGATACACAGGCACGGACCTTGGGAGCGTACCTATGTTCCCCAGGTCCTATGTTCCCCGGGTCCTATGTTCCCCAGGTCCTATGTTCCCCTGTCTTTGTATGGGACCGGGGAACATAGAACCCTTTTTCTAAAAAAAAAAAACAAGAGGGTTCTATGTTCCACGCATTGTAAGTTTCCGAGTTTTTTAATTGTGCCCTTCCCAAAACCATCTATAAACCTAACCTGTCAGAGGTGCAACAACACATGCGCTTTGCCATGCGGAAGCAGCAGGGCACATAGAACTCTTTTTTGAAAAAAGGGTCCCAAGTTCCCTGCATTGTAAGTTTCCAAGCTTTCAAATTGTGCCCTTCCCAAAACCATCCCTAAACCTAACCTGTCAGTAATGCAATGTTTCTGAGCTGTAAAATTTGTGCCCTGACCAAAACTATCCCTAAACCTAACCTGCCACAGGTACAATAACAGCCTGCGCTTTGCCATGCGGCAGTAGTCTACTCGGAAGCAGCGGGGAACATGGAACCATTTTTTGAAAAAAGGGTCCAAAGTTCCCCGGTTGCCGGGAACATAGGACCCGGTTAACATAGGGATGACCCCCTGATATGGAAATTGCTTCATTTTTCTTCTCCAGTTTGCATGACGATGGTTCACTTGGAAGAGAACTCACATTAACCTGCTCATACCTGGGCCTCAGCTGTGCTGGTTCAGAATGTTGCCAAGGGATACAGAGGTCACAGAGTTCCAAAAGCAGCTGATTGGCTCATTATGTTCCTACCTCCCAAGTCACAACACCCTGACCTCTGATAGAGCTAACTTGGTGGTAACTGTTCTGGTTAGGCCAAGGATACACAGGATCAATTTCATTTTCTTTCCTCATACCTGGGACTCAGCTGTGCTGGTTATGCCAAGGATCTGCAGGCCACAAAGATCCAAAATCACCTAGTCAGCAGACCTCAACCTCTGATCTGGCTGTGGTTACTTGCAAAGGTTGTGATATTTTTGTGACATTTTTTTTTTTCTCCACTCTCAAAAGTTAAATGAAAACTTCAAACAACCATAAAATCACATTTTTCACCGCAACTTTCCAGACAAACATGCTGAACATTGAAAAAAAACTTGACAAGGGTGCTATCTACATGTTCATCCATCTGCTGACCTCTACATTGTTCTCACGTTTCACTACGTTGGTCTTGGTTCACATTGCGAATGATATTTTTCCAGCGTGAATCTTCTGGATCAACAGTACATGTAGTAGGTGCTCTAGCTAGTTTCTTAGACTGGTTTGTAAAAGAAACTCATGAATTTATGTTTCCAAAAATTCTGTGACATCCAAAAGCATGACTCATTTGGCACTAATTATGGTGCCTTCAATTGCTGGCAGATGTTCGCTCACACAAAAAGATGGAGACGATTTGCCTTGGCTTTTTCTAACTTGTCTGAAAAGCTGATTGTCTCTTCTGGAGACAGAATGTCCTCTGCACTGTACTGGTGAACAATGAAAGTGATGAGGCAAACAAGTGAAGGAGCCTAGTCATTAATTCTCCTCCTGACGTCTCTCCCGAGTCATTGCATTTGGTGGCCCTAAGCCACATTGACATAGAACAGCTTGACTTATGTCATTTTCAATAAACTTCACAACTTCAGTTCTTTACGCACCAGAAGGGATCTGTGTGACATAGCAGAATGAGCTGTTTTAGGTAGGCAGCTTTTTCTTTTTAAGGAACACCTTATTCGGTTAGTCTTGGATGTCAGACGACATCAGATTATTGACAAGAAAGAAAGAAAAAAATCTAATATATATATATATATAAACTGTGTTATTACTTGTACATGGCTCCCCAAGCAGCAAGGTTTGGGTCATGGACTTTTGAGATCCTGGCAGTACACAGGAAGCATAAACAAACTGAAAATGATACAAGGAACAACTTAAGATGATATAGTACAAGGAACATTATTTTTAACTGACATCCAAAGTGCATCACAGCAAAACCATCTGTTTGGTGTCATCAGCAAGGTTGAGGAAACTATTGCCTCAACTGAAATGAGTCAAGATGAAACAAGAAAAAAAAAAAAGAAATCCTTTGTGGCAACGGCAAAGAAGAAGAGAGAAATAGGCCTTCACAACACACACACACACACACACACACACACACACACACACACACACACACACACACACACACACACACACACACATTTGATTACTTTTATTTGGATCCAAGAGACAAGCAACAGGGTACAAGATCCAAATATTTTGGAAAAGGTATTTGACATGTTGATAGATCTTAAGGGCTACACACTTTTACATATAGTACCAGTCCTCTTTTTGTTGTAGCTTTCAAAATTCATGGATAAACAAAACATCTATGTCTCCATATCTGCATACTACCAATAATAGCTGAAACAGAGCAAAACTTTGCCAAATTCTTTGCTCCTCTTTTTTGCATTCCTCCTAACTGCAGTCCTCTAACTACATTCTTGTGTACATGGCCTAAACTTCCAAAGATCAGTACTACTAGTCTGCAATCATACCCCAACTGGGAAATACGTTCCAATAATGGCTGATACTTAAGCACTTTCGAGTAGTAACAAGTGTCCATATACAGATCAAAACAACACCCCACCTCAATAATGCATGCCGATTTTTCCTCTGAATTTACTATTACAATATCTGGTGTATTTGGGATGTTCTGAAAGTGATCAGAATCAGAAATTTCCTGTTGAAACCAGTTCGTTTTCACAGTGCTGTGTAGAAAAAAAACTGCAATCCTGTCTTTGGCGTATTTTCTCTAAGTCCTTCGCAACCAGGTCAACCAAACGGTCGTGCCTGGCCACATACTGTCCCTTATAGTGATTGCACCCATTTAGTATATGAGCAACAGTTTCCTTTTCTTGCTGGTTTGAATGCAGGATACAAGAAGGGTCATACTTTGATGGGTACCAAGTTGACAAGTTGTACCTTGTTGGCAGGCATTGCAGCCTCGCTTTAATGGCAAACACAATTATTTCCTCTGAGATGGAGTGATTTTTAAAAACTGAATGGGACACGGATTTGTCGGCGGACTCAAGGAGCGCCAATTTCCCTTGTAGTTTTATATTTTTTCAGTGCTGTGCGCTCAATGTTTTTCTGTTATTTAAAAGTGATGCTCTGTTTTTTTTAATTTGCAACTGGCATGTCGTGTTGTTTTCGTTCAGGATCACTAAGGTCGAAATCTGGTGGTTTGTCACAATATCCTCAGTGCTCCTCCTGGACAGTTCGAGTAGCGCTCGTTGGCAAAGGTCGTTGAGATCTATCCAATCGGAGCGCACCCCGAATCCGGCGGGCAAGTGAGGGAAGGGGCCCCAGAGAGAAGAAGGTAGGCTCAATTATTTGTTTTTAGGAGCTGAGGAAGGGCTGTCTGCCCCCTGTGGCACTCCACTTCAAATCCAGCCGGCTTGGTTTGACTCTACTCTACTCTACTCAGGCTGCTCCAAAATGGAGACACACAGTAAATAATGTCCTGAATTGAGGGGCTTTGAGTGTGTGTGTGTGTGTGTGTGTGTGTGTGTGTCTGGGTAAATGGGCAATGTGTGTCTGTGTATGTGTGTTTGGGAAGACAAAGAGTGTGATTGTTTAGGTTGTTAATGTCTTTGGGAGACATGCACACATACTCAGAAAAAAATAGACATACTGAAAATAAATAGGACATGGGCTAAAACTAAAAATAGCAGTTTATTACCTATACTGTATAGAGGTTTCTTTATTTCTCTACAATTGTGAAACTGTGAACAAAATGAAGAAAAAAAATGGTGATGAATGATATATTTAAAGGGAGATGAATAAGAAGTGATGGAGGGAAAAAAGTCATCAGGAATGAGAGCAGTATGTAATAATGTAATGTAACAGCAATTACTCCATTCTTGAGCCAGATCCGTGTCTGCTGAAATTGATAGTGGTGCCTCTTTTCTCTTGGTGAAACTGGAAAACACTGAGAACAACAATATACTGGGGAATAGCTAAAGCAAAAGGGTCAGTCTCAATGCCCTTCTGGACACTGGGAATAAACACTCACAAATGACAGGGAATAACGCACGTGCACGCACACGCGCGCACACACGCACACACACCTCTTTAGGAGTGGATTCAAGGTTGTTGCTGTTGTATTTTTTGGTCCAATTTAGTGAAAATCACCCTGATTCAGCGTTTTTTGTCCTGTTTCTAATATGCTGGCCTGGCCACCCAGCAGCGGACTTGTGATGCCTCTGTCAGCCAATATACCCCACCGAATGAAACCTGCTTACAGGACTACTTTTAAATCACTTTATCGTACACCACACCAAGAAATGTCAATACAATTGTTGTCAGAGTAATGTAGTTACATGACTTTTGGGTCTGAGCTGACTAGTTTTTGGGGGCGAGTGTGTGTGTGTGTGTGTGTGTGTGTGTGTGTGTGTGTGTGTACATGTACGACATTGCACAACGGGTCCAAAATGCTGTAGGTTTAATTTTTGCATGTGTCCCCAGCTTGAAATGAAGTGTGCTTGGCAGTTGGCAGTTTTCTCATGTCTTTGACATTTCCATACATTTAAGAACAGTGTTCAAGGTCAATTTTAACATTATTTAAAAGGTTGGAAGAAAGAGAGAAAGACATAATTTCCATTTTTGCTGCAATGTACAGAAATGAGACATCTTTGCTGTATTCCCACATACATTCTGTTCTGGCCTGACATTACACTCTACGATAGTTTGTAAGTGTGTGTGTGTGTGTGCGCGCGTGATTTGTTCATCTATATGTGGGTGAGTGTGGGAGAGAGACAGACAAAGACTGTGATATATTTTTTTAAAGTTAAGGAAGCCAGTGTCAAGGTGATATTTGGCAGCACATCCTGCTCTCCCCTGCAGAGTCACCTTCTCTTTCGCGAAGAGAGAAAAGAGCCATTAGTTGTCCAAATGGACATCCATGTTGTCTCAGGTGTCTGGGTGGACGTGAGCTGATTTATGATCACTTTACTCCCATCAACCTGGACTAAGGGGACATTGCATAGAAATGGAACATACACAGGATAACAGCTAATAGATGTATATGCTGTTCTGTGGATTTCTAGTAATATTAGCAGACAAACTATTGATGACAATTGATTGACTGGGATTTTTTTTGTCCATTAATATAGCTATATTTTCCATTAATAGTTTGTCTGCTAATATTGCTAGAACTCCATTGCTAGGCTAAGTCCAAAAGGGGTCCCCGCTGAAAAGGTTTGGGAACCATCTGCCCTACAGAGTTACCTTGCTTTTGAACCACTGCCATACAGAGTTACCTTCCTTTTGTGAAGAAACGTCTAAGTGGTCCTACAATGTTACCTTCCTTTTGTGAAGAAATGTCTAAGTGGTCCTACAGAGTTACCTT
Organism: Engraulis encrasicolus; assembly: GCF_034702125.1. NCBI lineage: Eukaryota > Metazoa > Chordata > Actinopteri > Clupeiformes > Engraulidae > Engraulis > Engraulis encrasicolus. The sequence continues at coordinate 3,977,759 of NC_085857.1, read as the reverse complement.
GCTTTTGTGAAGAAACGTCTAAGAGGTCCAGGTGTCTGGGTGGACGTGAGCTGATTTATGATACATTTTACTCCAGCGCAGGCCTGCCAACTTTACCAGACTGCATTTTCTGTCTGTGTGCCTGTTTGGGTGACAGCTCACTTAATGATATTGGCACATCTGCGTGAGGGAAACCAGGTTGCTTAATAATAAAATATGGATTTTTCACCGCTCCACTTTACCCCAAATGATGCAGGATTAGATGTCGGATTACGTCAATTCTCCTGACTCCTGGTCTTCCGCCAGAAAACACTGCGGGGGTGGGTGGTGGCAGATGATGAGGTTTGGCTATGTGTGTGCGTGTACGAGTGTGTGCTTGTGCTCGTGCGTGCATGCCTGGATGTTAAAGCAGAGAGCTTAATTTCATCAGGGCTTTGAACCGGTTCAAGGAACGAAAACCTGGAACTTTTTGTATTTTACAGGGAACAGAAACGAAACCAGAAACGTTATTATTTTTTATGTTCTGGAACGGAAACACTAATTTAAAAATAATGGTAACCGGTTAATACCGGTTAATACCGTTCCTCAAACTAAAAAAAAAGGAATTATTTTCCTGTGCACGTTACCATGACGGCTGAGGTTCACGTCCTGTGTGACATCAGACATTCTCTGACTGAATGGATTACAAAGTCTGCACTCCACATGTTAAATAAGAGAAACCACTGTCATACAAAAGGGCAGAATTTCCATTGCATCATTGTAAGATATTGCAGAGAAGCGCGTGTAAAGCGCACAGAGAATGTTCGACATTATTGGGGCATCCATGGCTGCAAATATGCACAAACTCACAATGTCCATCATAGCGCTCCCCGTGACCCAAGTCAGCGTGGAGCGCGCGTTTTCATCATTGAGGTTTATTCTCCGCTTAGGTCGTCCCTGAATGACAAAATTCTGGAGGATATTACTTTCATCCGGTTGTATAAACAGTTTGGAAGTAGGCTGACTCATTTGCACTTCCGTCTTTCTTGGTTAATTACCATCTGTTAGGCCTATGGGGAGTAATCAGCTGACAGGAATGAAATTAATCGTTCCGGGAACAATATTTTTTTGTTCTAACCGGTTCGGGAACGTACATTTTTTGGTGGAACCCATAACCGGAAACGTTATAATTTCGTTTCTGTTCGGAACGGAACGTTTGGAAAAAAATAACGGTTCAAAGCCCTGCATTTCATTACTGGTGGAGAGTGAGTAGAGGCTTGAGAATGCATTGCATACTACACAGTAGGAAAATGCTGACCAGACAGTCTGGCAAGCATCCAAATGGTCACCCTATAAGGCAGGCTATCCACCCACCCCCTCATCCCTTCCTCCCCCCCTCTCTCTCTCTGATCTTTCATCTTTCCCCATTTCCTACCACCTTTCATCACTGCCCTTCTCCAACTTAGACCATTTCCCTATTTAAAGGTCCCGGTCAGCTGAGCACGTTCTGGTAATTATGCCTGAAGCTTATGAAGATCAACATAGTTATATTAGGCTAACAGTATTCATTTAACCGATAACATTTATCAAGGACATCCTGTCATAAAAATAAGAAGTCATGGTGAAGAGGCTGAAAGTGCAAACTAGTATTCTGGGATATCCTTTAAAAGAAGAGTCAGAAGATGGTGTAGGAAGTGGAGAGCGTAGGGCAAATGGATGGCCCTAACATGGTGCTTTGTAGTATTTGAACGTCAGTGGTATAGTGCGAGAGCCTACTGTATGTATCTGATTTGGGGGCTCGTTGGATTTGGATGTTAATTTTTTGAGACATTTATATCTTCATTTTATTGGGTCTAAGAAATGAAAAAAAAAAAATGTGCCTCCATTTTTTCTTTTGACTTTTAGTGCCTTTAACCCAACTGTACCCCAGCTCTTTGTGCTATTGACAAAATAAGACCACTCAGTAACACTTTATTTTAGGGACACATCTATTAGCACTAATACATACAATGTCCCTGTATAAGTAACTTGTAAGGCATGTACAAATCAAACATTTTTTAGGCATGTCATTTGTTAGGCATGTATTTGCAAATGTCTTGTTCATGCACAATAAGGGATTTATTACCAATTTAACCTTAGTAAGGTTCTAGTAGGCCTTAGCGTTTGCTTCGCATATGCCTTACAAGTTACTTATACAGGCATTAACAATGTATGTATTAGTGCTAATAGATGTATCCCTAAAATAAAGTGTTACCGACCACTCTTGTAAAGAAGACATTCTCTAGTTTTTTCATATACAGTGAGGAGAATAAGTATTTGATCCTTTGCTGATTTTGTTGGTTTGCCCACTAATAAAGACATTATCAGTCTTTAATGTTAATGATAAAATGTATTCTAATATTGAGAGACAGAATATAAAAAAAATCCAGAAATTAACTCTAAAGAATATATATTAATTTATTTATATTTCATTGAGGGAAATAATTATTTGACCCCCTGGCAACCATTAAGAGTTCTGATCCCGCAGATCAAATGGCACTTCCAATCAACTTATTATCTGAATTGAACACATCTGTAAATAGTAACCTTCACAAAAGACACATTGAATCTGCAGAATCAGTCCATAGTATCAGTCAATCAATCAAACTAAACTCGCCAACATGGGAAAGACCAAATAGCTGTCAAAGGATGTCAGGGACAAGATTTTAGAACTCAACAAGGCTGAAATGGGCTCCTGGATATTAAGGAGCAAACTGTTGGTGCATTTCTTCCAAAGTTTAGGACATACAAAATGATCACCAATCATCAATCCTAGGCCTGCCTGTCTGTGGTTCCATACAAGATTTGGCCTTGTGGGGATTCAATAACCAGAAAAACAGAGATAAAGCACCCTAAAACTGTAGCCTATGGGAAGAGCTAGGAAATGATCTCAAGGCAGCTGGGACCTCAATCATGAAGAAAACTATTGGAAACACTTAATACCACAGCGGATTAAAATCCTGCAGTGCATGTATGGTACTCCTGCTTCAGAAGGAACCTGTTCAGGCTCACCTGAGGTTTGCCAATGAACATCAAACTGGATTAGGATATGATTGGGAGGTGCTGGAATCAGATGACACCAAAATCAAACTGTTTGGCATTAACACAACTCAATGTGTTTTGAGGAAGAGAAATGCTGCCTATGATCCCAAGAACAACACCTTATCCAACATCATACATGAAAGTGGTAACATTATGTTTTGAGGTTGTTTGTCTGGCCAAGATACAGGACAACGTCACATCGTCAAGAAATGGATGGAGGGAGACATGTAAACGTACAATGCTGCATGCCAACCTCTTTCCCACCACCACTAGACTGAAGGTGGGTCATGGATTGGCCTCCCAATATGATAACAATCCATAACATACAGTCCAAACAACGAAGGAGTAGCTCAAGCAGAAGCACATTGAGGTCATGAAGTGGCCTAGACAGTTTACAAACATTAACCCTATAATAATCCTGTGGAGGGAACAGAAGCTCCCATTTGCCAAGCTACAGTCATACAACTTAAACGATTTAAGACATGATCTGCAGAGAAACATTGACAAAAATTCCTTCTAATACTGTATATCCACAAACATTGTCATTAACTGAAAGAAACATCTGGCCTCTGTACAAGAAAACATGGGCTTTGCCACCAAGTAGTTTGTCTTCTTTGACCAGAGGGGTCAAATACTTATTTTCCTCAATGGAATACAAATCAATTAAAATATATTCTTCAAAGTTATTTTCTGGATTTTCTTTTTGATATTCTGTCTCTCCATATTAGAATACATTTGATCATTTATATTATAGACTGATCATGTCTTTATTAGTGGGCAAACCAACAAAATCAACAAGGGATCAAATACTTGTTCTCCTCACTGTAGGCATATAGTCAGATTCCCTGTGAATTGTTCTGTTGAAATCTGTAGATTAGGTAATTATTGTCATTTTTGTAGTCGTCTGTCAATTCCCAACGTTCAAAATCCCTAGCTTTACCTTATGACTTACCTGACATTAAGGTGCCGTTTCCACGTAGCTGGATATTTTTATATGTGGATATTTTTTTCTTCTGCTTGTATTGATTTGCATTGGTTTTGGCCTTCCGTTTCCACGTAGCAGATATTTTAAAATCCAGGTGCAGGAGAAAAAAATACCCTGTTTAGGGGTCTGAACGCATTTGTTACAATGGAGGATTTTTTTATCCACATGTTGCGTTTCCACGTAGCAGGAGGAAAACATACCCTGCTAAAAAAATATCCTGCTACGTGGAAACAGCACCTAAGAGTACATTTTATGGAGCCTGGTATTCAATTATCTAAGTGTAGTAATTCATTTGGCCATAAGTAGTTAATTTCCCTTGGGAACGTTACTCTGTATCTAAAACCAATTAGTGTTCAGGAAGCCCTATAAAAGTTTCCGGAACCGCAACAATAGCACCTTAGCCTACTTGGCATTGATGATAAACATTTTAGCATACTGGGTGTGCAGGGTGGAGGCCGATGGTGAGGTGACTGCGGGGGTGGATAAACTAGCGAGGGGGCAGTTTCCTTTTACAGACTAAAAACAGCAGAGAAATGTTTGCAAATATCTGTGTCAACACGTTTTAAAATCCCATTGGCTGTATAGTACAAAAGGCTGTGTAGTGCCTAGAGAGAGTTTATGGGTAGTACGAGAGAGGAATCTCGCTACTTTTTCCGGGTGGTACTGTCCACTAAGTGGCGCCATCCAGACAGCGCAGAGGAGCGCCAAGGAGCGCAGAGGCTGTTGAAATGAATGGGGTCCCATGGAGCTCAACCACGATGCTGCCATTGCTTTGGGAGAGAATTGGTATCATCGTTTCAATTTATTTTTCCAAAAGGCAGGATAGATTATCCTTTCAAACAGCACTTAGTTTGAATGTTTAAACTCGCTGGATCTTTGTAAAATACGACTTTATTGTCAATATGACGTCACGAGTGGCTTCACACACTGCGTTTGGATTGGTCGGCCGGCTGCATTGCTGTGATCACGACGGCCGTAAAGCAATTTTGTTAGCAAGATGCTAGCGGAGCCTGACTCATTAAATGCCAAAGCTGTAGGAAATCAGAAGGACATAACTCCCATGTTATTGTACATTTAATTGAAATCCACATTGGTTTCTCAGAACTTACAGTAATATTGTCAAGTTTCAGCGCTCCCTAGGTGAACTGCAGGCACGGGTTGGAGGGCGAGATTCAACACTGTATGTAAACCCACTGTGTAGTGCCTAGAGCTGTGATGCAAAAGATTTGTCACCACTTGTGTGATGCATACTGTATTGTGCAGTCCCTCCAGGAATTCGCGATGTTGCGATCGCGTCGTTTTTCGCAACTTCAACGAATTCCCGCGAATTCTGCGCGAGAGCGCAACTTTAACCAATCACCGCGATTTCCCGCAACTTTGAACACTTTGAACCAATCCATATTGCGCTGACTTCACTGACGTCGACAAACTTCCTTTCAAAAAGGATAATACAATAATAAAAAAAATACAATAAAAAAGTAACCTAGCAATCAGTCCCAGTACTTTACTATGCATGTACAAAGTTGTCGGTGAGGGGGGAAAAACTAATAAATACGAATGTAGGAAACGCCATGTTCTCATTGCGCGTCTGCTCGCATGGTGACAGGAGGGAAAATGTAGTCTGGCATAATAGGCCTACATTTTTAAAATGTGCTAGGCCTACATAAATATATAATTAACACTTCATGACAGTCATCTACATTACGCCAAGTATAGGGCTCCTAAAACAAGATGTGTTTTTTTTCTAAAGCGGTTCACCTGCTGGACCACTTTGGTGTTTGACTTGTGCGCATAGGCTACAGAAGGCAACATTTTCCCTCCGTCCGAATTGAGATGCGCAAATGCCTTGTCCACAACAAAGGAGTAATTTCCATCCTTCATTGTGAATGCTGCGTGCGTGCCTGGCCGATATAGTAGCCTAATATCTTTCGCGCAAATTGGGCTATGGCTGGATACGAGCACTTAACACTTCCAAATAAGGGGCCATAATTAACAGTAAAGTAGCTACAACCTAATACTTAAGTAAGGGTTAATAATCATTACTTAATGGCACATTAGACACATATTAATTGTTATTAATGCATATGTTGAACATTAGTAAGCAGTTACTTAACTATTAGCTAACTATTACCTTGTGTTACAAGTTAATAGCATATTATTATTTATCTAATAGATAAGTAAGGGCACAGTTAATAGTTAAGTAGCTATCAGGTCATACTTAACTAAGGACCAAAATTAACACTTACATAATACAAAAGTAAGGCATAGCTAATGGTTAATTAATACTTAAATATTGAGTTTTGGGACCCTTATATTAGAGTTGGCTGAGGATAACTAATGGTTAATTAATAGATAGATATTGTTGTTTGGGACCCTTATATTACAGTTGGCTGCGGATAACTAATGGTTAATTAATCGATAGATATTGGTGTTTGGGACCCTTATAATAGAGTTGGCTGAGCATACCTAATAGTTAATTATTTAATCTACTGTGACATCTAGTTTTCAGTCGTTCAAATCACTGTAATAGTGGCAACAGGAGCCATTATATAGCAAGGATTAGACGTACACTTCTCAGTGATGGTGGGGTGATGAGATGTAATTTTTTCATGTACCACTTATTAGTTTTAATGGTAAAAACCCTGCAATAAATGCAGAACATTATGAAGAGTAATAGTTTTGAAGCGAGACTAAACCATTCCTCTGTGATAATTAGGTTAATGTTTGAGAATATTAGCTCCAAGAAGAGCAGTGCATGATGGGTACGCAATCTACAGACAACAATATTTCGGTATTATTTAATCATTAGATATGCCTTGCTTTTGTATTAAGTAAGTGTTAATTAAGGTCCTTAGTTAAGTATGACCTAATAGCTACTTAACTATTAACTGTACCTAATCTAATGATTAAATAATACCGAAATATTGTTGTCTGTAGATTGCGTACCCATCATGCACTGCACTTCTTGGAGCTAATATTCTCAAACATTAACTTAATTATCACAAAGGAATGGTTTAGTTTTGCTTCAAAACTATTACTCTTCATAATGTTCTGCATTTATTGTAGGGTTTTTACCATTAAAATTAGTGAATGGTACATGAAAAAATTACATCTCATCACCCCACCATCATTGAGAAGTGTACGTCCAATCCTTGCTATATAATCGCTCCTGTTGCAACTATTACAGTGATTTGAACGAGTGAAAACTAGATGTCACAGTAGATTAATTAATTAACTATTAGGTATGCTCAGCCAACTCTATTATAAGGGTCCCAAACACCAATATCTATCGATTAATTAACCATTAGTTATCCGCAGCCAACTCTAATATAAGGGTCCCAAACAACAATATCTATCTATTAATTAACCATTAGTTATCCTCAGCCAACTCTAATATAAGGGTCCCAAAACTCAATATTTAAGTATTAATTTAATTAAGTATTAAAAACTTTTGTATTAAGTAAGTGTTAATTTTGGTCCTTAGTTAAGTATGACCTGATAGCTACTTAACTATTAACTGTGTCCTTACTTATCTATTAGTTAAATAATAATATGCTATTAACTTGTAACACAAGGTAATAGTTATCTAATAGTTAAGTAACTGCTTGCTAATCCATTAATAACAATTAATATGTGTCTAATGTGGCATTAAGTAATGATTATTAACCCTTACTTAAGTATTAGGTTGTAACTACTTTACTGTTAATTATGGCCCCTTATTTGGAAGTGTTACCATCTCTTTCGTTTAACCTGGCGCGGTCAGACGGGCAAGGAACACTGAAAATGAATAAAACCAGAGCAGACACGTTGGAAAGCTGTGGGAGTAAGTTGGAAAACTACTTTCTGTCTCTCCCTCTCCTTCTCTCTTCCTTGCGCAATTGACGGTATTGATTGACAGCTGAGACCTCCGTTCTGCAGGCGACGTGGTGTTTTATAGCCTAGATAACAATGTCGTCGTCTTTTATATTCACAAGAGCACCTCAAATAATATAATTTCAGAGCATTATTCAGCAAGCACCCTTCACAACAGGAAATCTGTGAACTCCATCCTCGTTACATTGAATGATGATCATCAGCCGTTAATTTAAAGCCGGCTGACGGCGAGGGAGAACAAAAAAAAACCTAGGCTTATGCCTTCTTTCGAAAGCGACCCCTCCCTCTGCTTTTATTTGTGTTGCTTTTGACAAGCTTGAAAATTAAACGCCGACACAGGCAGGGTATGTGTAGCAGACGACTCACATTAACCAGGATTTCAGTCACAAGAGGTCCTGTCACGCACCCTCTTCAACTGGGTGGACATGCCCAATTCCGCCCGCCTACTTATAGTTAATGACCACTGTTTAAATCAGGAATGGATATCGACATGATACGAAGTTTGTATGCTTACAATTTGAAACGGTGATGACATTTAAAACAGAGTCAAACGGACATAAACAGCATTGTAATGAAGGGTGTCGTAATGGCAGCATGAAAGAGATGGAACTTTTCACGACAACATTCTGGCTAAAAACTCGCCCTGGCCGCTTCCCTGCTTTGCTTAAGGACCAAAATTATAATATAAAAATGGAAATAATATAAAAACACCAGAGGACTGGAATGTGGCAGTGTCCTTTACTTTCAAGCGTGGGGAAACACATTAAAAATCGCACCTTTCACTTCATGCCGCAAAAAAATCACAACAACACAGTAAGAAGCTTCGCAACTTTTATCGCGATTTTCTGGAAATCCTCGTGCACCATCTGGCAATTCCGACCGCGATTTTTTGAGAAAATGCCCGCGATTTCCTGGTGGGACTGTGACAATTTGTGAGAATCATATGAAATGCCTGTGGCGGCTTGTGTAAATAGCACTTCATTAAACACATGAACAAGCAGGCAAACAGACCAATAGCAACTGTATTTCAGAGTTCAGAGCTAAGCCTAAGAGTCACGCTAGAATACATACAGTCCCAGGAAAAAGTTTGTACACCCTTTGAAATTTCTTACCTTTCTGTCAAAATTGGTCATAAAACATGGTCTGATCTTCCCGGAAATCGCAAGAAGGAACAACCAGAGTCTGCTTTAATTAATTCAACCCAAACATTTACAAGTTTTCATATTTTCATTGGCCATAAGATGTAAACATTCACAGGACAGCAAGGCATAAGTAAGTACACCCTTGCATTCAATAGGTTTTAACCCTAAGTTAGTCGCAATAACCTCAACCAGATGTTTCCTGCAGTTGCAAATCAGATTAACAAAACAATCTGGATGTATCTGGTCTCCCTCTTCTTTAGAAAACTGCCTCTCGTCAGCAAGGTTTGCGGGATGTCTGGAGTGCATAGCTTTCTTGACTTCATGCCATATAATCTCAATTGTTTTTGTCAGGGCTTTGACTGGGCTATTCCACAACGTGTATTTCATTGTTATGAAGCCATTCTAAAGTCGATTTGCCTCTAAAGTATGAGTTATTGTCACATTTCAGCACCCATCCTCTTGTGTGCTTCAACTGTGTGACAGACTACCTCACTTTTTTTCTGTAAAATATGTTGATAAACTTCTGAGTTCATTGTTCCACTGATGATAGCAAACTCAATAGGGCCTGAGGCAGCAAGGTAGCCGCATATAATGATGCTCCCGCCACCATACTCAAAGGCGGAGATGATGTTTTGGTGAAGGTGTGGTTCTCCAGTTCTCCTCCAAACATGACATTGTGTGTTCCCCTGAACAATTCAACGTTGGTTTCAACGTTGGTCTACAGAATATTTTGCAGTAATTTTATGAAGCATATACATGCTTTTTCGCAAACCTCAAAGGTGCAGCAATATTTTTTGGGACAGAAACCCCATTAATTTTAGATTGGCAGAATCAAAGGGTATGTTGTAGCTGTATATGATGACAACTGGTGGCTAGCATGTGTTGAGGAATGTATGCCGAGCACTGGAGAGGTGAAACTGAACTTCCTGCATCCTCATGGACCATCTCCATCCTTCACTTTTCCCTTCAGACCAGATAGACTTGTCATGGATCATCAGGATGTGCTTCTGGTAGTGGAACCTAACTGCAACGGGACATACTTATACATTATCTACAAAAGACACAGCTGCTGCTTCAAATGCACTGGTAGAGTACAAAATGGGAGTGTAGCCATTGATTATCTCTTTAAAGTACGGTAAAGGGAAGATGACACAGGTACACAGAGAAGGAATGTTCAAACATTCACATATCATCATTTGGTGTGTATAAATGGACATCTGCCTTAGTTTCTGAAACCTGGGACCATGGAAACTGACCATTTTTGTTTTGTTTTTGTTTTGTCATGTGATGCTACTATGGTATTACCATATTATTAGTAAGTGGTCTGTATGATGCCATATTTGTGAGTAAAATTCTCTCTGAAATGAATAAAGAACCGAACACCAGCATTTGAGGTGTTGCTAATGACATTGCCGGCTACGTTTGGACAAGGAACTGGCCATTTTAAAATATAGGTTTTTTAGATATTCAATTTTTAATTTTTCAATTTATCATAATTCATATTCTGAGAGTTGTTGTATTCCAAGCTGATTGTGTAATATGTAGAGCCAGAAAAGAGCTTTCAAATAACACCACAGGCATCTTTTTGTGACTAACACTGACTGATATATTCAAGGCTGAATGTATAGTGTCCTACCCTAAAATGTGAACCTTTCCTAGTCTGTTTCTCCCTTAATATTAGTGTCAGATTCAAACCAATGCAGTTCTGGGGTGCTACCTTGCTACTAAAAAGGCACACCAAGTATGATTGAAATCCGGATCGGTCGGGTCCCAAAGCGTCTGATTTCACGTGAAATGACCCAGTAACTTAGTTCACCTGCAAAGTTTACCAAAACTTACATCAGTAGATGGGTCCACGTCAGCTGGTAAGTCATCTCTTTCCTCTTCAGCACCATATAGAGATTGGCATTCCTGGAGTACCTGAAACATTATATTATCATTTGTGACAAACATGGCTGCGGTTTGCACACAGAAAAGAGTTGCACATTGACATGACATATAACAGCTGTTATTGTATATGTTTGGTTTTCTAACAGTAAAGTACTAACTTGTAATTGCATGACGAATACAGTGTAAGCTCATAATAATTCACACGGGATAAATATTATCTATGGACCTCTGGTAATTCGCAATTACCCCCGGACCTCTGTGATTTTTCGTGGCGCATTCGAACGGGATAAGCAAGTCTGTAAGCGAAATTCATGTCGCATTCTCAAAGGACTAACGCAGACATTCTCCGTAACTATTCCGAATCACCGGGGTCCATTAGGTAATACAAGTCTTGTCCGAATTGGGCTTTATGCTCCATTTTAGGCACGGACACAATGTTGATGGGAGATGACAATCGCTGAGAACAGACTTTGCATAGCGAGTCGTGTACATGGATTGTTTATTCAGCTGACACACAGGAACAGTGACTATTATGGCTTCTGCTGAATACTTCAAAGGCATATCATTGTACCGTACACACTGTAAGGTGGCGAGCTGAAATGTAGGAGGAAGGAGACTAAACTTTTTGCTAACACTCGAGATGAACTTAGCTGAACGGCTGAAGCACTTAGCATTAGTAGCCTAGCCAGTTGAGCTGAAGTGTTCAGAGCTGGTCAACTTCAACTAACTCTTCAATAAACAAGTTTTAAATACAGTGACAAAACACAAACCCCACTGCATCTCCGTTCCCTTGAGTTCATTATTAAAATATAGTTCAAAATAAATGGCTACGTACCTCCAGCCTTTGCCGTTTCTCTAGAGCATGAGACCTCCTGCTGTGGTCGATGTCGCCGGTCGCCCCCCTCAAGTTTGTCCCTCGAGGAAATATGCTTGGCACTGACGTTGGCAGCAAAACCCTCTTCAGGCGCACATTAAAACCTAGCTGCTCCTTCAGAGCTGGGGTTGAGTCGTAGCACTCATCCTGGAAATGTGCAGAGCACAGTACAGAGGACGAGCTTGGGTGCCACAGTGTGCCTTTTGGACCAGCTCTTGTCCTCCGAACTTGCTGCGTCCACAGTGAACTCACAGCAGGGTCTTTAGGAAAACGATGAAGGGTAACACCGTTATCCCGGGTGTTGGAGCAATATCCAGCAACACACCGCTCAGGCATGTTTTTGTTGAACAAAGGGCGTATACGGTATCTATATACTGTATATATATATTAAAACTTAGTCGCGATTCCTGTCAGTAGGCTAATGCTTTGATGACGGTTGGCATGGCAGCACCTGCAATCAAGTCTGGAGACTGGGCGTTCCTGAGTTTACGTCATCTTCCATGTTGGAACTGGGCGGGACACTGGCCTGTGGCTTCAGTGGCTTGTGTTCAAATTTCGAAAATAACAGGAGAACCGGGCATATTTATCACAGTAATGCATCTCAATTAGAAAATAATAATTATTTCAGAATGAACGAAAACGGGTCGTCTCCACGTGTCATGAGGTCTTTAAAGGTCCATTTCCATGTTGGCAACCAGGTGATTCGGAAACCTTAGTCCGTGCTGATAGCTTCTGGGCCAACTTTTAACAAAAAATGCCATCAAAAGTTTATTGAAGCACCTTAGCTGCTGGTGGCAGGCTGACTATAAATGCAAACCATCTTGCCAGAACAGTTCCTTCACAGGTAGTCCTTCACGCAGAAGAGGTTTGAATGTGCGCAAAAAGACAACGTTTTTCTTGGAAAAGCACCACCTCTCCATCAGCTTGTTAGCCAAGTATTGGTCATCAAGGCGCGGCAAAATCGAAGAGACAGCGAAAATACATTTCTTTCCGCACATTGCCTTGATCTCCTGGATCAAAACATCCATTCGACGAACAACCTCTTCAGCCGACGCTCCACCAGCAATATCGTTGGTTCCGATATGCCCATCTCATCAGAACAGTTCCTTCACAGGTTGTCCTTCACGCCGAAAAGGTTTGAATGTGTGCTAAAAGACAACATTTTCCTTGGAAAAGCACCAACTCTCCATCAACTTGTTAGACCATTGAACGACCCCAGCCAAGTATTGGTCATCAAGGCGCGGCAAAATCGAAGAGAGAGCGAAAATACACTTCTTTCCGCACATTGCCTTGATCTCCTGAATCAAAACATCCATTTCACGAACAGCCTCTTCAGCCGATGCTCCACTAGCAATATCGTTGGTTCCGATATGCCCATCTCGCCTGAACAGTTCCTTCACAGGTTGTCCTTCACGCAGAAAAGGTTTGAATGTGTGCAAAAAGACAACATTTTCCTTGGAAAAGCACCAACTCTCCATCAACTTGTTTGTCCGTTGAACGAGCCCAGCCAAGTATTGGTCATTAAGGCGCGTCAAAATCGAAGAGACAGCGAAAATACACTTCTTTCCGCACATTGCCTTGATCTCCTGGATCAAAACATCCATTTGACGAACAGCCTCTTCAGCCGACACTCCACCAACAATATCGTTGGTTCCAATATGCAACATTACATCAGCATCCTTCTTTACAGTTCTGAAGTGACGCACTTGATGGTTCTTGGCAGGGTTGCCAGATGAGGCTGATGATTTCCAGCCCAAAAAATGCTCAAAATCCCGCCCAATTCTATTGGTTTCTATGGCAAAAATTGGGCGGGTTTTTCTGCTAAATGCCATTTTTACCCACACACGGACATCCTAAGCAGCCCAATTGGGCGGCAAACAGCCCAATCTGGCAACACTGGTTCTTGGCACGAACCAGCGTGGTTCCTTTGTGCACCCAAACCTTTCCTCCATTGCAGACATCCCCCAAATCGCGACACATAGAGTCAGTGAGAAAACAAACGTCCACATCTGAAAAATAAATACAAAAAGGCATAAGTTAACAAAGTCCATCAATTATGCAAACACTGTAAAACTTGTAGCCCCTTAATATATGGGTGCATCAAATGCCCCCTATGAAAAGATATTGCCTTGGCCCTATGGTAAAATGTTCTACACCCAGTTAAAACACACTGTGTAAAATATTTTGAAATTTGGACCACCAGCCCCATGAAAATAGGAAATAATGGTGATAGTCAGAATCTTAGAATAGAAATAGACATTTCGCTGCATGAAGCAGCCATTTGGAATTATGTCCAAAATGTTCAACCTCAGTTTCACTTGACCATAACACATCTTCCCACATGCATATGGGAGATTACAGAAGTATTTTTTGAGAAATTTACCTCACCAAGATTGAACTTTTTGGTCATAATTCAAAAGGGTATGTTTGGCGCAAAACATCACCGCAATAACACCATACCTAACATGAAGTATGGTGGTGGCAGCATTGTTCTTTTGTGCTGTTTTTCTTCAGCTGTAACTGGGGCCTTCATTAGGGAGGAGGGAATTATGAACATTTTCACAGGGGCCGTGGTAGTGGCACAAAACCTTCGCCCCCCTGGTAGAAAGGTGAAGATGCAGAGGAGCTAATCTTTCAGAACAACAATTTATCCAAGCACACACCTAAGTCTACAAAAGCATGGCTTCACTAGAATAAGATTGAGGTTTTGGAATAGCCCAGACAAGCCCAAAGGTACCGCAACTAAGTATTAATTTAAGGGTGTGTATATTTATGCAACCATGTTAACTGAGGTTTTTTATTTTCTATTGTTTCCCTTTAAAGCTTCATGCTTGTTTCTCAATTGCATTGTACAGGTTAATAGTTTAGATTGAAGGTGGAAAAAGCTGTGAATTTATTTGTCTTTCTGTCATTTTTTACATCACAAAAACCTGACATTTGAGGAGGGGTGTGTAGACTTTTTGAAGGCACTGTAGTACATAGTAGAAAGATATATGAAAAAGAAGATCCATGAAGACCAAGATTGAGATGAGTAGAGAGAAAGGGTGGGTAAAATTAGAGAAGAGAGATGGTAGAGAAGAAAGAAAGACATGGAGAGGAAGATTAAGATAAAAGAGAAGATAATGAGAGAGGGAGACATAGGGCGCATACTGTATGTGTACCTATATCTCAGGGGAGAAAGAGAAAGAAAAAGATGAAGAGAGACAAATGGTGACCGAGATAGGTAAAGGCAGAATGGTAGAGAGAACAGAGGAAGAAAGGACCAAAGGGAAAGAAAGAAATTGAGGGAGTGACAGAGAAAGACAAAGCTAAATGGAGAGAGGAAGACCATGAGAGGAAGAGAACATTGTGGTGAAAAACGAGATACGAAGGGACGGAGAACAAGACTGAGAAAAATGGAGAGAGTGCAACACACACACACACACACATTAAAAAAATACTTAGAGAACATAGAAAACATAATTGCCACTGCACACGACCGTGACCCTGCAAAAAGTGCTGACTGTGGGAGAGATAGTAATGGATTTACCCCGAATAGTTAAAGTCAACACAACCTGACCTTTCTCCCTTTTTTGTTTGATTTGATTCTGGATATACTTTTGGCATATCCATCATTTTCAGAGCTAAATCTGAGTGTTGAATGATCACACTGAGCTGTGTGTGTGTGTGTGGGGGGGGGGGGGTGTAGCATGCAGAGCGTGAGCGCTATTAGGGTGGTGAATTAATAGCTATGCAGTGTAACCTCAAACAATGACACCATGTCCAGCACAGAAGTTGCTGTAGGCACTAGGCAATGTTTACATTGCGACCCTATATCATTGAAATACTCTGAAAATCAAATCAATCTGTGCAACTGCCTAGTAAAGGGCCCTGATGAGTCAAAATGCTCAGGAAATGCAATGCACTTTGGTTTACACCTGACATCTCTTCCTGTTTGCAGAAACATCCAGGAAAACACCAGTGTCAGGTGTGCTTACATATATGCTAGTTAGTAGATCTTTAGCCTGAGTGTCTGTGTGTCTCTGTGTGTGTGTGTGTGTGTGTGTGTGTGTGTGTGTGTGTGTGTGTGTGTGTGTGTGTGTGCATGCGTCCGTGCATGTGTGTGTGATGCCACCAGTCCAATGTTATGTGTAGGCTACGGCAGCACGTTGCTAACATGGCCATTGCTGTAGCCTAGCTAACCGCTGAAACACATGAACTGACATGTATAGCAACGGCGTGATTGTGTATACATGGGATAAGTAATTTGCAATTGTCTGTTAAGGATGCTCTAGCAATTTTGAAATATGGGGCTTATACATGCACAGACTGTCATACAGTAGGCCTATATATTTGTGTGAAGATGCTATGCTATACACATTGAAGAATGCCATACGAATTTTTAAATTATGAGCGTTCAATGTGGCCTAACATCTCAACCTTATCATATTTCTGTGTAGACATAAGGGGCATTGCACGCAATTTGTTAGTAAGGGATGTTCCAAAGACCCAGAAATATGGGCTGGACAGGCCATCTGGCATAGCGGGCATTTCCCGATGGGCCCCGCACCCTCGTGGGCCCCTATTTTTCAGAAATGTTATGTATTTATTTATTTTTGAAATTACATTTCTGAAAATAGGGGCCCACTAGGGTGCGGGGCCTACCGGTGACTCAGTTCTGCTCTGCTCCGCTAATTTTAAGGGGCCCCTTCAAACCAAAAGTGCCCGGACCTTATTTATCCCCCCAGTCCAGCCCAACCCTGAAATATGGCTCTTCTCTAAGATATGCACATAAATGAACCAGAAGCAGCTGTCTCAGTACCAGGCCAATGAACTCATCCAAGGGTGGCTCTGACAGGACGTACAGTACTAAACAGTAGTGGTGTCAACAATGATCGATTCGGCGATGCAATCCAATGCGGGGCATGGACGATCCAGAATCGATCCAGCAAGTTCCAGAATCGATCCGGCAATTTTTTTAAGTTTCAATTACTTCCATGGATATTTCGGGAGAAAAAGAATGTTAAATTAAATAAAAGCACTTCAAAACATTGCAAGACTGATACAGACTGATACATAAAACAGCCAATAAATTGTTGCTCAGTATCTGACTACTTGTATTGCCTCATCATGACTGATTAAACATTTGCTTTGCTTTCAGTAGAAATGTAATGCATTGCAATGCATTGTAGAATTTAATCGGATCGGTTCGCATAGAATCAAATCGAATCGAATCGCTACCTCTCGAATCGGATCGTGAGGGCAGTGCCGATCCACACCCCTACTAAACAGTAGCCTTGTTGTCATAAATAAAGACAAAAACTACTGTAAGCAGCGGAGGGGAGAAAGAGGGATAGAGTGGAGGACAAGAAAGGCGAGCAAGAAGAGGATAGAGGAATGAGGGATGAAAAATGAGAGGTACAGGAGATAAGGGAGAGAGGAAGGGACTATAGGACAGAGTGGAAGGAAAAGACAAGAGGGGAGAGGGGGGTGGAAGAGGAAGAGGGGGAGAGGAGGATGGAAGAAGAGGAGAGGAAGAGCGGGGAAATGGGGGGAATGGGCCGGTGTCCATGTCCAAACATTTTCATTCAATCATGCAAATGTACTTGTCTTGGCACCCACACCCCCACTACAGTAAATCAGCCAGACTATAGAGCTCTCTCTCTCTCTCTCTCTCTCTCTCTCTCTCTCCAACACACACACACACACACACACACACACGTACAGATGAATACGCACAAATGAACACACACACACACACGAAGGGCTGTACTGTACACATATACAGACAAGACAGGAGAAAGCGATTGAGATAGAGAGGGAGAGGAAGAGAGAGAGAGGGAGAGGTAGAGGGAGACATAGGGTACAGTACAGTACAGTAACTTTATTGATCCCAGAGGGGAAATTCAGGTGTCAAGGGAAAGAGAGAAAAAGAGATGGGGGGAGAGAGAAAGAGATAGAAGTGCAGATGGTGAAAGGAGGAAATAAAGAGACAGTGAAATAAAATGTTGTTGTGGGTGTCTAGTGTACTGTGTAATGGACTCTGGAGCGACTAGTGGTAATGGAGATCAAGGAGCCGTGTTGGCATGTGTGACCCCTCCCACACACTCTAGCCTACTCTCTCTTCTCTCTCTTCTTTTCTTCTCTGTCCCTCTGAAATTCAAATTCAAAAAATGCTTTATTGGCATGCCTGTTCTTATCAGTGTTGCCAAACAGTATTGCCCCCCCCCCTCTCTCTCTATCTCTCTATTTATTATTGATAGACTGGCATATTATTTGCCGATCAACCCGCTCATTATGGTCTACTCTCTCCTCTCTCTCTTCTCTCTCTCTCTCTCTCTCTCTCTCTATGTATTTCTCATTAAGAGCCTGGTATATTGTTTTTGCCAATCAGCTTGCTCATTAGGGTCTATCTGCTAATGGAGGAATGTGGACTCACTCCAGGAAGATGATATAATCTCTATGTAATTGGCTTCACATTTTCTCTCTCTGTCTGTCTCCCTCTCTCTCCCCCTCTCTCTATTTTTGTTTTTCTGTGCCGCTCTTTCTCCTCCCCCTTTTCTCATTTTGTCTTCCTCTTCTTTTCATTAAAGCCTGTCTCCTAATGGAGGAAAGATTACTCCTGTAAGTCGTGATGCCATGCGGTGTCCGTTAACAAGGTGATTATCCTCCTCCTCAAAAAAAGAACAGAAAAGGAAAAGAAAGAGATGGAACAATAGTAACATCACCTCTTGGACATTGTGACTGTGCGACCCTCTCGAGCACGTTGTTGGAGGCTTTGACTTGAACATCATCTTTGGGTTTCATTTCCAATGGCTACTTAATATGTCAGCAGCACCACCATGGCCCCCCCCCCCCCCCCCCCCCCCCCCCCCCCCCCCCCCCCCCACCCCCTCCTCTACTAAAGGGGCCCCTCATAATTAGGGACGCAGAACTGACTCACCGGTGGGCCGTGTACCCTCGTGGGCCACTATTTTCAGAAATATACTGTTTCTGCCATTAAGACTCAGAGAGATAAATTCGTATTTAACAATTTAAAGTTGTTAACATAGTTGACAATGGAATTGGCATAAGTAGACAGTATTTGGCGTAGGTCCAATCATCAGCTTGGGTCTTGCGCTGGCGGATCCAGTAGAGCCTGCCGTAGCCGTGTAGCAGGAACTGGACTTTTAACCCCCCGGACAGGAAGACTGGACCCAACTGGTGGCGGTGGTGATGGAGGAGGAGATTTCGGACCGGCCATGCCTAAAGCCAGCAAGAAAGGAGAGTTAGACATGTCGCTATAAAGGCAATGGCAGCCGCTGATTGGCCCTGCAAAATGCACAGGTGCTCTGAGTCTTCCTGGCAGAACTAACGCAGGCTACATTTCTGCCATTAAGACTCAGAGAGATAAATTCGTATTTAACAATTTAATGTTGTTAACATAGTTGACAATGGAATTGGCATAAGTAGACAGTATTTGGCGTAGGTCCAATCATCAGCCCGGGTCTTGTGCTGGCGGATCCAGTAGAGCCTGCCGTAACCGTGCAGCAGGAACTGGACTTTTAACCCCCAAAACTAAGGAGGGCATGCCGGATTGTAATACTGCCGATGAAGATTGAAATCCTGAGAAAATAACGCAACTTACCCCCAAAAGAGAGAACAAGAGGAGACGCGTGACCCACCGTAGGCGACGACTGGAACCCACCTAGAGCCTTTTAGGAGGACAAATAAATGAGACAAACATGAAACACTGCAAAAACCATGGGCAGGAACAGGCAGGCCCCTGCGGCCACATGAAGAAGGGGACATGGAAATCCCCTACACCACCACCAGTGGTTGCAGCTTGGGCACTTATGCAGGGCACTTATACAGGGCGCCCTCACGGAGGGCAGTACATGAAAACACGAAGCAAGAGCCCTCACGGAGAGTGGCACGCTTGTAATAACCTATAGCAGGGCTATTCGATTAGAATTTGGATGGCCACATTTCGAAAACGTGAAGTAAGAGTACTTTCGGTACAGACCGCTTTGAGTGCTTGTGAATTGTAAAGCAGCGCCCGATTGCGGCATATAATGCTACAGCTAGGGCCGCATGAGCTTGAGCGAGTAACGCGCCAGCGAGGCGCGGGCTCCGTTATGAGGAGCAATTACACGAATGCGCCACACGGGGGCAGGGAGAGACTCTAATCGGGGCAGTGTGCACGTGCTACTAAGGAAGCAGTGATTGAGCCCCTCGGGGGCAGAGAAATAGATAGACGGACATGTAGAACAGAAAGAAATAACGGACAAGGCATACAGGCGCTCTCTTGGAGAGCAGTGCAAGATAAGAGTGATTCCACGATTTCCCTACGCTTTTGGCAAAAGCAAAATGTCAATTATCAGTATTTTTTTTCAACTAAATGACCTAGATGTTTACATAGTGTATATATTTAAGTTTCCAAACAAACAAATTGCCAAGCTTAATCTTAAATCATTTGATAAATACTCTAATGAAAGCGAACATTTGCTGAATTATTTTGTCAACAGTGTTATGGACAAATACTATGTCATTTCAAACATATATAAAAATACTACAGAGTTGAAACAATATATGTTTGAAAGTGCTTATGTCCCTTAGCAGTAATGTTGTCATTAATCTGTGCAACTGATATAGAAAATGTGATTGTTGAGCTTCATAAGTAGGATTTTATGAGTCAGTGTGATACAGACTGACACATTTTTCATCATAAATCCCTGTAACGTCTGATTTGAATATAGTCACCCTCCTTACACAAGACTTCCTTCTCCAGAGATAATCCCTAGTGTATGTTCATAGGATTTTTCCAACACATAAGGGATCAATAGTCTAAAAACACTTTCAAAACAGTCAACGGTGTAACTCAACTGTGTTAACGTCAACAGTGCAGGGGAACAAGTCGGCACTTTTTTAGGAGAAAAAAACAGAGCAGACAAACCCATCTCCCTAGAACACAAATTATTTTGTTTGTTTGTCTGTCAATATGGATATAAATTGGCAAAAACATACTCCTCCTCAACTGTCATCAGTGTTGCCAGATTGGGCTGGTTCCCGCCCAATTGGGCTGCTTAGGATGGCCGTGTGCGGGTAAAAATGGCATCTATCAGAAAAACCTTCCCACTGCCATATAAATCAATGGAATTGGGCTGGTTTTTAGGGCGGATTTTGATTATTTTTTGGGCTGGAAATCATCAGCCTCATCTGGCAACCCTGACTGTCATACTTAATTGTAACACCGTTGACGGTAACACCGTTGACATTTCAGCCATTTTTATGGTGTTGTGCTAACTGAGGACCTCAGAAGTTCCACCACAACACCTTAATCAATTCATGTATCTGTAAGCTTTATCTGTGTTTTTCTACATGTGATTTCTAATTCAGATTCTTATGAATATGTTGATAACACTGTTGACAGGCAATTTTCCCGCTATGAGAACATGAAAAAGAATGGATTAAATTATGGAAGGATGGAGCTCAAAAATTTACCAAAAAGTCTTCCCGTATCCTGCCAAAGAGGTTATGACATCACGTGATGTTATTCGTATGGCCTAAGACCAAACCATTACTGATTTATGGAGGAGGTTTCAGACCGTGACACGGTTAACACAGTTTTCGTGGACACACACAAAATGGCAAATTTCATGTATAATGGAAAGGACAGTGGTCTTTCTGACAGTTTTGTCATATTGTGATGATTATTGTGAATCAACATTTGCAATCGCCTTGGGCAAAATAAGTTTCTTTACATGCTAATATGAAGACTGAATCTGACATTTGGAAAACAGGACGGCATGAAAACGCCCAAAACCAGTATTAAATATTCATTCTTGCTGAGGGAAATAATGCTATGTCTACACTTTCTGTATTATATGAAAGATAAATGTTTTCTAATGTCCAAAACATCATTGGATGCAGTTGATAGTTAATGGAATTGCCAAATAAAATCCACGGACTTAAAAGTGTAGGCGAATTAGAGAATCACTCATAAGCTCAAATCGGCGCAGCGTGCGCGAGCCTATGAGGAAGCAGTAATTTGCCTCACGGGGGCAGTGAAACAGTAGGGAAATTGACGTACGACACAGAAAGAAAATAACGAACAAGGCAGACAAGCGCTCTCTCGGAGAGCAGTGAGACATTAACTCTAATCGGCGCAGCGTGCGCGTGCCTACTAAGGAAGCAGTGATTGAGCCCCTCGGGGGCAGAGAAATAGATAGACAGACATATAAAACAGAAAGAAAACAACAGACAAGGCAGACAGGCGCCCTCTCGGAGAGCAAGATAGGGAGGCAGAGAACTGCACGATAGCAGTGAGAGAGCTGCACGATAGCAGTGAGAGAGCTGCACGATAGCAGTGAGAGTAAGATAGGGAGGCAGAGAACTGCACGATAGCAGTGAGAGAGCTGCACGATAGCAGTGAGAGCAAGATAGGGAGGCAGAGAACTGCACGATAGCAGTGAGAGAAAGATAGGGAGGCAGAGAACTGCACGATAGCAGTGAGAGAGCTGCACGATAGCAGTGAGAGCAAGATAGGGAGGCAGAGAACTGCACGATAGCAGTGAGAGAGCTGCACGATAGCAGTGAGAGAGCTGCACGATAGCAGTGAGAGCAAGATAGGGAGGCAGAGAACTGCACGATAGCAGTGAGAGATCTGCACGATAGCAGTGAGAGCAAGATAGGGAGGCAGAGAACTGCACGATAGCAGTGAGAGCAAGATAGGGAGGCAGAGAACTGCACGATAGCAGTGAGAGAGCTGCACGATAGCAGTGAGAGCAAGATAGGGAGGCAGAGAACTGCACGATAGCAGTGAGAGCAAGATAAGGAGGCAGAGAACTGCACGATAGCAGTGAGAGAACTGCACGATAGCAGTGAGAGCAAGATAAGGACCAACATACATACATACAAACGTGAAACAGAAGGAAAATAATGAATGAAGGCAGACAGACAGCGTGTGCGTGCCTACGAAGGAAGCAGTGATTGTGCCTCGCGTGGGCAGTGAGATAGTTGGTAAACGTGCATACGAAACAGAAGGGAAATGACGGACGAAGGCAGACGGACAATCTCGCAGAGAGCAGTGCGTAATGAGCGCTAATCGGCGCAGAGTGCGTGTGCCTACCAGGGAAGCAGTGATTGAGCCTCACGTGGGCAGTGAAATAGAAGGTAAACATACGTATGGAACAGATAGAAAATAATGGACAAAGGCAGAAAGACGTTCTCACGGAGAGCAATGCGTGATGAGGGCTAAACGCCGCAGCGTGCGCGTGTGAATGGTTACCGGGACGAGAGCCAACACCAACACCTGTGAGGGAGGTTACCTTATAGGCCGTTACGGAGTGAGCTTGAGCTTAGGACATCGGCAGGGAGAAAACTGGCCACCGCAGTGATATGATGAGCGTGTGCAAGATGTGGAGGGTGATGGGTAGCGTAACTGTTGCGTTGGTATGGATTAGACTTTTAGGAGGTGAATAGAGGTGCAGAGACTAGACTATGGGTGACCTGGATCCCAGCTGCGCTCATAAAATTGAATGCCTAACATCGTACAAATTGAAGGCGTATTGAAATTTCAGGTCTTGGAGTTAAAGATCAGAAACATGCACCTGCCGGTGGGTGGTGAGGACTGAAGTGTTGAATCAAGGGGAAAAGTAGTGCAGTATAGAGCATGAGGACCGAAAGAGGCGCAGTGATGTGCAAAGTAACCATTACGCCTGTCCAGAGAGTATCGGACTTAGATGTTCTATCCTATGGGAGAATAGAGATGAGTGAAAATGAAATAGGGTAGCCAGGGTCACTGAGCATAAAGCCGGATCCCAAATGACGCCCTGTAGGCCTTCTGAGGACATATTGAGAGTGCACCAGGCCTTTGAACCTGTGATAAATAAAGGAAATACATGTAGGAAGGAAAGGCACATGGGCAGCGATGGGCCCCGACGTGTGGACGAGCATGACCATCTGAGCACCTGGAACGGAAGGATAGAGTTTACAGTCAGCGACAATGAGAGTTTGCCATAGCTAGGCAAGCATTTCCTTTCCTTGCCACGACTAGGCAGACGTTGTGGTTTGCTAACAGAACTGGAATGCAGCATGTACACAGAGAGGAGAATGAGACAGCCACGAGATAACAGAGAATGGGTGAAATTAGCAGCGAGAACAAATTGCAACGGTTGATTCATTGGTGCAGTAGAGGGCCTGGGCATGCCTACGAGAGCAGAGAGGTTAACTGGAACTTGTGCATGGTTAAAGGGTTGGATACTCGTATCAAATTTAGTCAATTCATCAATTTCGTCCTCCTACTTCAGATGGATGACTCACTGTACGAGGAGTAGTAGAGTCATGCTTGGCACGTGAAAGAAAAAGCGATCATATGTTAAGCAATTGCAATAATTTGAAATAAAATGCACTTAGATAGGTGCGCCCTTAAAATGTAGACAAGCGTGTAGCTAGTTAATGCTTTGTACGCATGTTGATACCCCCAAAAGAATCCCGGGCCCATTTGCATGACAACAACTAAGTGAGCCACGGGAAGCCATGCACCACGAAGCAGGAGTCGCGCGGGTCTCCAGGCAGCGGCGCAGTGCTGATTGAATTAACCTATGAGACGGAGGAAAGAGAGGGACAGATACTAAACTATGCATCGGAGGTGGAAAGGGCTCCAGCTGCAAACGTGGATGTGATAATTCCGACAGCCGTGTACTCGGAACATGCAGCGTGCAATCGTTAGTGAACCTAGAACGAAAGAACATGGCAATTATCAACACATCGTTTTAATGTGTGGTTAATCACACTGATTAGGCTACTGCGCAGAAGCATACTGAGTCCCAGCAATGGACAGAGCTAATTAGCATGCCACAGAGAGAGAGAGAAACATGGGTGCTGGCATGCGAAACCACGGCACAAAGTCTCTGAATCATGAGCGAAAAGCAGAACGTGCTACAGCCACAGCTATGAACATTTGAAGTCATTTACCTAGGAGCCGGAATACCCACGTCTACAAAATGATAGATCTAAACCTCAAGTTATGCGAAAAGTTAAGTATTTTCAAGCATAAAACAACGAAGGCAGCTGACCAGAGAGCCAGCAGCCAGGTCTAAATAGAAGGACTGAGGGCCATGAAGGCCTAACAACCGCGATACGATGCGAAGGCAACAGAAAAACGCGAAAGGACAAGAATTAACATGAAATACAGCTTCGCCAAACTGAAGTAGTCAATAAATCAGGTCAAGACAATAAATAGACGAAAATAAAAACTAGGGGGAAAATCTGACCCTACACTATGATCATGAAATAGATAAAATCGTTCTGTAGATATAGCCTGTTGGTTCACGCCATTAATCAAGTAGGCCTAATGCCACTGCGCCAGCGAATAACTCCACCAGCACTACACCAAAGACCCCGCATGGGCAACAGAAACAGATAAGTAGGCCTACACGGACTACACAAAATGTAGCAGTCAACAATGAGCCGCTCCCGTAGAGATAACGAGCCGATCCTTAGGAACGAGAACCCCGTGAGTGAATTGCATGACTAAAATAGAGGGCGAGAGTCGACTCTAGTAGGCTACACATAACGCACCGTGACACATAACACATTGCCACCACGCCACTAAGGCTACAGACCAGTGCACAAGCGCTCAGTCAATCGACAACCAGATGAACCAGTTATGAATATTTCTAGGTCGGCGAGGAGGACACGAGACCACTAGTAACTCGTTACAGGGGGCACTCCACAAGTTAACTAAGCAGTCAGAGGGGAGATACAGCGGCAACGGGAAACGAGACATAAGAAGAAAGTAAACGCATGACTATAAATTGAGAACCTATAGCCTAGGTTGATGAAAGCAATGCATTTTAAGCGACAATGAGGGCAAGCCTCGCCGACTTACGCACATGTGATCACAAAAAGCACGCGCCGCCAACCTTCCTAGACCAACTGTCCCTGCGGGCGTCCGAACCAGAAGTCGATGTGATAGTAGGACAGGGCGCATAATGATAGAGAGGAAAAACGTAGCACCGGCGAAACCACTCAAGTGTAATGAGACGCCGAAGCCAGCCTCCCTGACATGGCGAGATCCTAAAACTGAATCGAAATGAAAATAGCCTCGAGGACAAGCGAAACGGTACGGGAGCCTTCAATTAAGGACATGAATGGAGTGATGGGAGAGGTGACGGCACGATAATGATCCTGAAACTACGATAAAGGAAACATTTAACTGCAGTAAACAAAGTTTTGGCGCGCGCAGATTTCGGACCGGCCATGCCTAAAGCCAGCAAGAAAGGAGAGTTAGACACGTCACTATAAAGGAATGGTAGCCGCTGATTGGCTCTGCGAAATGCACAGGTGCTCTGAGTCTTCCTGGCAGAACTAACGCAGGCTACATATATTACATTTCTGAAAATAGGGGCCCACAAGGGTACGGGGCCCACTGGGAAATGCCTGCTAAGCCAGATGGCCAGTCCAGCCCTGCTGACCCAATATGACGCCATCACTGACTCTCACCCAACACACTCACATACTTGCTATGCGTCATGGCACACACACACACACACACACACACACACACACACACACACACACACACACACACACACACACACACACACACATACTTGCTATGCATCATGGCACACACACACACACACACACACACACACACACACACACTATAGACCCAGAGATTTGGTAGTGTCACACAGACTGATGTGTGGCCCCTTGAATGGAGATTTTTAGGGCGCATATTGTCTGAGGTGTTGGGTTTACAGTGACTCTGACATGACAGCATTTCCTTATTTCTGTCCTTGAGGGTCTTTGTAGGTGTGCGTGCCTGTGTGCACTTTTACAAAAAAAAAGACAGCATAGCACATGACAACATTAGGGAACAATGTGAGAGGCAGAGAGAGAGAGGTAGAGATGCAGACTCTGAGACAGTGGCATGAAGAGTAGGACAGAGTGAAAGAAATGTAGACAAAGATATACAGAGTGAAATAAATTGAACATAGAATGGGAGGAGGAGGCATAGCAGGCATTTCCTGGCGGGCCCTGCACCCTCGTGGGCCCCAATTTTCAGAAATATATATATCACTGCACCCTGATTTTCCTTCCAAGAAATTATCAAAAGAAAACAATAGGAACAATACACAAATACACACCCACATCCCCACAGAGAGAGAGAGAGAGAGAGAGAGAGAGAGAGAGAGAGGGAGAGAACGTGAACAAGAAAGATTTCCAAACGACAGGGCTCTGAGCTATTTTTCACAGAATGCCAACGGTGTGAATTGTCAGCAAATGATGGGGCTCTGAGCGAGAAAACCAGACAATGACAAGCTTACCTTGGGCAGAGTCAGCAGGGCTTTCTCAAATTGGATGTGTCGCTCAGTCCTCTCCTTTTGTTTTTGTTCTGGGTAATTATCTCCCAACTGTGACAAAAACAAAATGGAGGCTTTTGTTTCTTTTTCTTCTTTCTGCTGAAAAAGAGAAACGAAACAAAACAAACAAAAGAGGAGGACATATTTTGTCGTTTCAGTAAAAGCCTTGTGGAGTGTAATGGGGGGTTTGTGTGAAGGTGGTGGATGAGGTGAGTTGGTACACAGTGAACATCTGCCCTTCGTGTTCATTGCCTTAGCTGCATAGCTTGCAGAGATAGGTTGGACAGAGGGACAGACAGACAGACAGACAGACAGACAGAGAGGGGGGATATGGAGAATGAACAAAGACTTCCCAAATAATTGGATGGAGGTTGCATCACAGCAGTTTGCAGGGCCCTGCACTGGCACCTTTGCCTCCCATCAGAGCAGGGCATGGGGCATCAGCTGGCATAAGGGCATGGGGCATCAGTTGGCATAATGGTGTGGGCAGAGCCATTCATTATACTTAACTGGGGCATGCTGTGCAACCCACCGGGTCAGACACACTGGGGCACTGGCACGCTGCCACATTGACCCACTGGTATGAAAACAATGAAGAGGTCAATTATTATTAGGCCGATAAAGGGTAAATAGAGAAAAAATGGACATTGATGGTAAAAAAAGAAGTGAGGAAAGACTAATCACTCATCACATCATCATCAGAGCAAATTGAGGAGAGAACAGACAAGTCATACAGACAGTCAGGGCTGTAAATTATATATGGCCAGATGGCTAGTAGTTAATCCTACTAGCCAAACACACACTCTAATGGGTGAAAGTAGCTGGTCAATTGGTCTTTTTCACCAGCCTAATGGAAATTTGCCCAGCATTTGGCCGATTGGCTGGTGTCAATGTAGAGTCCTGCAGACAGGGATCATGATGGGTATATGTGTATGTGCCCGTGTCTGTCTGTGTGGCTATGTTTGTGTGTGCATGTCTTTGTAAGTGTGTGTTTATTTCTGTACATTTCTGCATGTGTGTGTGTGTGGGGGGGTGGTTGTTCGTTCCAATCGTCTGTGAGTCTGAGAGAGTGTGCCAGTCCTGGAGCCATTATGGATCTGTTGGTTCCTGGATGATCCATCATCATTCAGGTGGGGGCCACTTTCTAATTAACCCAGCCTGACACGGAATAAGTAAGGGTTAACGTTCGGCGAGAAGGTCGCTACCGTGGAATAGCAGCACGACAGAGAGAATCTTTAGACCCCGACGCGGAGCGGAGGGGTCTTGTTCTCTCTGAAGTGCTGCTATTCCACAAAGCGACCGACTCGCCGAAAGTTAACCCGCTTATTATATGGATATACTTAAATGATTCACACATGGCGGGGACATTTCTTTAGGCCTATTTAATGTTAAGATTGTTGCTGCGCAAAACAAAACAGTGCCGTTGTGGAACACCGCTAGGCAACAGCTAGGTAGCCAGGACAACAGGTGTTGTCTATCACAGCAGCTGATTAGAGTGACAAAAGACCGGACCCCCTGCGGAGTGATATGAAACATTCGCTTTAGCCACTGACTTGTAGGCTATACAAGCCAGTGGCTTTAGCAGTGAACGTCTTGTTGCCATTGACAGCGGTAGCCAACGCTGTCTATCACAGCAGCTGATTAAGTCTTGTTGAAAAGTCGCTTTAGCAGTGAAAAGTCTTGTTGCCATTGACAGCGGTCTGTTATAGACCAACCCGTCCGTTATCGAAAAATAACAGACGTCCGAACGTTGGGGAGCCCCGTTGAAATGAATGGAGCATTCGACAGATGACGTCACAACCATATAATAATCACATTTATCACACACACACACACGCACACACACACACGCACACGCACAAACACACACACACACACACACACACACACACACACACACACACACACACACACACACACACACACACACACACACACACAGAATGACCACATTTATCATCGCCCCTGTGGCCAACTCTCCAATAGGAGGCATCAAGCACCAGCTTGGCCACGACTGATACCTTGACTAGCATTGGTATGTGCAAGGCGAGCAAGAGAGAGAGAGAGCGAGACAGAGACAGATAACTAATGTATATGCGTGTGTGTGTGTGTGTGTGTGTTTGTGTGTGTGTGTGGGCAGTATGTGTCTACCCTATGTGTGTTGCTGGATCTCAAATGGTGCACTTGTGCACTTCAGTGTTCACGTTTTAGTGTGCATGGCATATTAATTAGGCACTAAAACAAAGTGCCCGAAGTGCACAAGTGCACCATCTGAGACACAGCATGTGTTTCTGTCTGTGTGTGCACATGGTGTGAGAATACAAGACTGTTTGAAAGCGAAAGTGAAAGCCCATTGGGAAACTCCAACTCCCATTGTCATTGTGACATAGCACTCCACAGCACACAAGTGAACACTGCACACAACGAAATTGCATTTATGCCTCACCCGTGCAAGGGGGCAGCCCTCAGTGGCGCCCCATGGGGACCAGTGCGGTGGGACGGTACCATGCTCAGGGTACCTCAGTTATGGAGGAGGATGGGGGAGAGCACTGGTTGATTACTCCCCCCACCAACCTGGCGGGTCGGGAGTCGAACCGGCAACCTCTGGGATGCAAGTCTGATGCCCTAACCGCTCACCCATGACTGCCCAAAAGTTTGCAAAAGGTTGTCATTTCATTAAGCTACTGCTACTCTAATATGTTGTAATGAAACATGCATCGAGAGATTGCTAAACCTAAAGGAGAGATTCAGTGATTGAGTTTGCCATATTATAAACAGAGCGTGCACAAATTATGAAAATGTTTTTCACAGGGACTTCCTGATCTTCCGTCTCTGTCTAAATTGGAACTCAATTTGGGTTTCGAGTTATTGTTTGCACAAGGCAGGAGTTTTTATTGGATTCCAGAAAATAATGAAAAGAGATGAAAGATGAAGAAAGAAAGAAAGAAAGAAAGAAAGAAAGAAAGAAAGAAAGAAAGAAAGAAAGAAAGATAGAAATATGTTGTGGTGTTATGTTGACTAATGTAGAAATCTAATTCTTATGCTACTTTGTATGGTGTAGTTCAGTTCAGTACCGTTCAGTTCAGTAGCTTTTCTTTATCCCAATATGGGCAATTGCTGTGCAGTAGTAGTACACCTCTCACACACAATCACACTTCATACAAAAAAACATAAGAAACAAATAAAAGATTTTAAAAAGATAAAAGTAAGGGAGATAAATAAATAAATAAATATGTGCAGTGCAGAGGATGAATAAAAAGTGTGGGCCTATATGCAGAGGTGATTCTAGTGTCAGTGGAGGCCCCAAATAAAACCCAAACATCTGAAGCAAATCGGTGCTCTTATAGTTTAAAGTTTAGCTGTTTTTCACAATCTAGTGGCTTGGGGGCCTCAAGCGGCTGCCTGCCCAGCCTGGTGACAAGATGCGCCTCTGCCTATATGCATGCAACATATGACTATCTGCTTTTCCTAGTAGAGTTTAGCAGCTGAACAGCAGAGGGAATAAAGGAAATGTTTGTATTTATTGCTCCGTGTAGGTTGTACATTCTTTGCTTATATGTCGTGGTTGAGTTCATACAGTACTTCCATTCAGTGTCACTGCTAATGAATACCCCTCCATCCTAGATAAGGAGTCAGTGTCACTGCTAATGAATACCCCTCCATCCTAGATAAGGAGTTGACACACTAGATCACTGCTAATGAATACCCCTCCATCCTAGATAAGGAGTTGCCAGACTAGATCATTAAAGAGTGTCACTGCTAATGAATACCCCTCCATCCTAGATGAGGAGTTAACACACTAGATCACTGCTAATGAATACCCCTCCATCCTAGATGAGGAGTTAACACACTAGATCACTGCTAATGAATACCCCTCCATCCTAGATAAGGAGTTGACACACTAGATCACTGCTAATGAATACCCCTCCATCCTAGATAAGGAGTTGCCAGACTAGATCATTAAAGAGTGTCACTGCTAATGAATACCCCTCCATCCTAGATAAGGAGTTGCCCCACTAGATCACTGCTAATGAATACCCCTCCATCCTAGATAAGGAGTTGACACACTAGATAATTAAACTATCGCTAATGGCCATGCTGCTGTATGCTGCGACAGACTGTATGAACACTATCATTAATGACCTTAATGCTTAATGCTGTGACAGACTATATGAACATGAGATGACCTGTCATATACGATATGCAATTAAGCACAGCACAACAGTTACATTAAACTGTGTGTCACAGATCCCTTTCATTACTTCTAATGATAGGCCATTACACACAAGTACGCACGCACGCACGCACGCACGCACGCAGGCAGGCACACACACACACACACACACACACACACACACACACACACACACACACACACACACACACACACACACACACACACACACACACACACACACACACACACACACACACACACACACACACACACACACACACACACAGTTGATAGGCCATTACATAATAACACAGACAGACAGACACACACACATGCACGCACACATGCATGAACGATGCACAAAACACACACACACACTCATTATTTTGTCTGGATGAACAGGGATGATGACTATCAACAAGAGATCTTTTGCATTAGCTCATAGAATAAACAGGAAGAGTAGTTATACATACTGCATGACTTGTGTGCATTTTCCAGACAAAATACTTTAATGGGTTTAAATATCCCACTAGTGACAAACACATATTTTGATAGATCAGTTTGTGTAGCATGACATTTGTACATGGTCTTGTCATTCACACAAATGAAGTAAGACATGCACAATTATCCCGGTCCGCAAATAACAAATTTGATTAATTGATTTTAGAGCCCCGCGCTGCTTCTGTCATTTGAGTCATAATATTAAAGGTCACAGCGAAGAGGCACAATGCGACTGTAGCAAAGGAGAGATCTGAGGTCCTACACGTCCTTGTCCCAACCAATCAAGGGCTTAAGCTTGTGGATCAAGGCGTGTGTGCATGCATGAATCAAAGTCTTGCTCAAATACAGAAGCTCTGCCTGGACTCCAATTGAGGATGGGCACCTGTAATGCATCCTCACTCTCCCACTATAGGCTACCACAGGTTTAACACACACACACACACACACACACACACACACACACACACACACACACACACACACACACACACACACACACACACACACACACACACACACACACACACACACACACACACACACACACACACACACACACACACAGTAGGGTATTTCTAAGTAAGACGCCTTTTTTCCCGTTTTAACTTTAAATAGGCTGTATGATCAATACAAAGGTCCTTAGTTGCCATTAAGCTCTGCCTGGACTCCAAATGAGGATGGGCACCTGGAATGCATCCTCACTCGCCTGCTGTAATACCCCTCTGACACACACACACACACCTGGAATACAAAAAGTTCCCGGGCCCTATTTCTCCCCCAGTCAGGGCCCTATTTCTACCCCAGTCATTGCCCCTTTATAATGTCTTCATCATAATTACTTGAAACGATCTCATCAGCACCTACTCTTTACGCCTATTGGCAAAGGCCAGCAGCCACGCAACCTGTAAAATCACTGCTACATTTCACATTGTCAAGGCTATTCATGGCAGTATTTTTTTTACGCACCAAAAGTCAAAGGGCAACTTCCACCCTTGTGAGTTGGCTGTGTGTGTGCGTGTGAGTGTGTGTGAGAGAGAGAGAGAGAGTGTGTGTGAGACAGAGACAGAGACAGAGACAGAGAGAGAGAGAGAGAGAGAGAAAAATAGTGCCTCCACCACATGCTTGTGGAATTATCGAGGTGTGTGTGTGTGTGTGTGTGTGTGTGTGTGTGTGTGTGTGTGTGTGTGTGTGTGTGTGTGTGTGTGTGTGTGTGTGTGTGTGTGTGTGTGTGTTTATGCATGTGGCTTGCAAACATGATATGGAACAAATCATTGTCCACACTCCTTTGAAACCTTGGAAGCATGACATTCACTACTTTATGAAATCTCAGTGCTGCCGGCTACCAAACAACCTTTGACAGTCACTGTTGAAGTCACTTCTCGCTATCGATCCCCCACGGCTTGTTTCATTACATTTGATTGCAGCCAGGGCACTGACGAATACACCGTTCTGATGTGCGTTTCTCCACAATATCGTTGCTAACTAAGTTAGCAACTTACTTGGCCGCAATGCAATTTTCTATTGGAAACCTAGTAAGTTGCTAACTGGTTTGCAACGATGCTTTCGAGTAACAGGGCCCTGATTACCAGCCCCTTTCCATAGCCCATTCTCTATGAATCTCTCACATCGTGAGTGTCACCCTGTGTGTGCCTTCATGGTGTTTGGGTATATTTGTATGTCTGCATATGTACTGTGTGTGTGTGTGTGTGTGTGTGTGTGCGTGCGTGCGTGCGTGCGTGCGTGCGTGCGTGCGTGCGTGTGTGTGCGTGCGTGCGTGCGTGCGTGCGTGCATGCATGCGTGTGTGCATGTGAGAGAGAGAGTGTGTGTGTGTGTGTGTGTGTGTGTGTGTGTGAGTGTGTGTGTGCGCGTGTGTGTGTGAATAGCTTCTTGGTGAGAGTTCCTAATAAGTTTACAAACGAGCGCAGTGATTTGTGCAAAGGTCAGACACGTATACGGTAACCAGGGCGATGGATAACAGGCCCCGATTGGACAGCCCCTCATAGCAGACAGGTAAAGGCTAAGGAACTGACAGCTGTAAATGATGTAGAGCACTCTCTCTCTCTCTCTGTCTCTCTCTCTCTCTCTCTTTCTCTCTCTCTCTCTCTCTCTCTCTCTCTCTCTCTCTCCTCTCTCTCTCTCTCTCTCTCTCTCTCTCTCTCTCTCTCTCTCTCTCTCTCTCTCTCTCTCTGTCTCTCTCTCTCTCTCTCTTTCTCTCTCTCTCATGCCCCACCCAGATTGGTCTGCCACTCTCTCTCCATTCCCTACAACTACCAGTCTGTCCCATCATGTCCTTCATGTCTGAATGTGTATAGGTACTCTAGTTACACTGTATGTGTACTGTCTTTGTCTATAACTGAAGTACCGGTAGGCCTATGCCTATATTATCTGCATGGGACAGTAAGAAACATAATTTCGATTCTTTGTATGACCAGTGCATGTAAAGAAATTGACTCGACTTGACTTCACTTCACATCTGAAATGCAGCAATAGGTGTATTTTCCTTACTTTCGTGCCTCAGACCAAGCCGTGCTTATGACTGGGCAAGGCAAGTAAAGTGCTAAATAGCCATTGCCTCAGATCCTTAGAAGTTATGAACTTTCTTGGAACTTTAGAAATTAGGTTATTGATTCCTTTCCGCACCTCTGTGTCTCTCAACCATAACTTCTTTCGTTGACCAACTTTCCCCCCAGAGCTCTGTCTCTCTCTCTCTCTCTCTCTCTCTCTCTCTCTCTCTCTCTCTCTCTCTCTCTCTCTCTCTCTCTCTCTCGATTTTCCCTCACCCCAAATCAAATAAAAGCTAGATAGTAGGGTTGGAAAGGGGGGTCCACGCGCACCCCCCGGCTTTTTTTGCGCCACCTGATTTTTTTGTATCTTTAGAGTGTCTACTTCCAGAATCTGCCAGGTGCCAAGCTGAAATAATGTCCCATGGCCTTCATTTTTAACCATTTAATGCACCTGACAGGAACCCAACAGATTGAAGCAATGACAGAGAATAGGTCATAACTTTTGAAGTAAACTACATACAGAGACAAATTAACACATTTTCCCATACAATATTGACCTGAGGAATGAATTTAAGTTGTTGTTTGTGACTTTTGACAACATTTAAACAGCATATTTGCTCAGAAACAGCAATAAAATGACCCAAAATATGTAGACACTCAACTATCTTTTCATTCTTTTGAGATTTGTTGTCTCTTTTTCACCACCTGCTCTTCCTTTATCATTTGCAGTGTAAATGTGAGTATTAAATATCGTATTAAGCTGAAATTATGACCCCCAGTCTCCATTTTTGACCCTTTAATGCGCCTGACTGAAACACGACAGACTGAAACAATGATACAAAATGGGTCATAACTTTTGAAGTAAACTACATACAGAGACAAATTAACACATTTTCCCATATAATATTGACCTGAGGAATGCTATTAAGTAGTTGTCTTTGACATTTCACAACATTTGAACAGCATTTTTGGTCATAATCGGCAATAAAATGGCCTAAAATATGTAGACACTCAAGTATCTTTTCATTCTTTCGAATTTTATTGTCTTTTGTCCACCACCGGCTCCTGCTTTATCATTTACAGCGTACATGTGACTATTATATTGGGTTTAGGCTGAAATAAGGACCCACAGTCTCCATTTTTAACCCTTTAATGCGCCTGACTGGAACAGATTGAAACAATGATACAGAATGGGTCATAACCTTTGAATTAAACTATATGCAGAGAAAAATTAACACATTTTGATATACAATACTAAGCTGAAGAATGAAATTAAGTTGTTGATTTGACATTTGACAACATTTAAACTTATAATACTTTATAAAAAGACGTAGTGTGGGTTGACTTTTGAAGTAATCCACAAAGAGAAGAAAAGCTAACCCATTTTCCATACAATACTGAACCAAGAAATGCAATGAAGCACTTGTGAAGGACTGTCATCAACGTTTAAACCGTGTTCCTGCACAAAAATATCATTAAAATACCCAAAATGTGTAGAAAATAAGCAGTCTTTTTTCATTCTTTCAAGTTTTATTGGGTGCTTCTCATTGCTCATTTAAAGTATACATTTGATTATGTTATTGAGTTTCAGATTGAAACAGTATCTCATTTTCAAAATATATCTTCCACTTAATAACCAACTAGCACCATCATCATTCAGAGGTTCAAGAAACAAAGGAGGCTTCTGTAAGACTTATTTGCAAAACCTTCAAAAAATGTGAGGTAAAGGCACATCCCAAAAAGCAATTGCCGTGGGTGCAGGACATAAAAGAACACACAAGAAAAAAGGAAAGACTATCCGCACACCACAGAAGCTCCCTTGTCATCATTTAACGTGTGAAAAGCTCACACAACGGTGTGGTCAGGTGTCTCACGACAAGGGAGCATCTGTGGTGTGCGTATATTCTTTCCTTTTTCTTATTGCAAAATCTCCACATGTAATTTGTAACATGAAGATGTGTCTTTCACCTTTTTCTGCAGACATAGACTGTTTGGCTTGTTATGCCAAATGTACAGGACAGAGAAACATGCCAGTGTAAAACACACTCATGGCTGACAAACTTTACAAATCTGGTCACTTGGATCAAGATAGTGCATTATTCAGGTAGTCATGCACCTACAAAACACTAGTGTGGATGGGTTGCTTGCTGCTGTGATTCTTCAAAATAGAATGACAGTTTAAATTCTATAGATTTTAGGACTTTTTTAAAAGGCAGTTTTTGTCCAGAAGCGCATTTAAAAGTTGATAAAAGGCCAAAAATTGTTCATTGCATTCCTTGGGTCAGTATTGTATGGGAAAATGGGTTACCTTTTCTCTGTACTGTGGTTTACTTCAAAAGTTAACCTCCATTGAAAGAAATAAAGTGAAAGCCCATTGGGAAACTCCAACACTCCACAGCACACA
Source organism: Engraulis encrasicolus (assembly GCF_034702125.1). Lineage (NCBI taxonomy): Eukaryota > Metazoa > Chordata > Actinopteri > Clupeiformes > Engraulidae > Engraulis > Engraulis encrasicolus. The sequence continues at coordinate 3,941,037 of NC_085857.1, read as the reverse complement.
AGTGAACACTAGACACAATGAAATTGCATGTATGCCTCACCCGTGCAAAGGGGCAGCCCTCAGTGGCGCCCCTGGGGAGCAGTGCGGCGGGACGGGTCCATGCTCAGGGTACCTCAGTCATGGAGGAGGATGGGGGAGAGCACTGGTTGATTACCCCCACCAACCTGGTGGGTCGGGAGTCGAACCGGCAACCTTTGGGATACAAGTCTGACGCTCTAACTGCTTACCCATGACTGCCCAATTTACCCATGACTGCCCTATGAATTGTATCATTGTTGCAATCTGTTGGTTCCATTCAGGTCCATTGAAGGGTTACAAATGAACCCTGTGGGTCATTATTCCAGCTTAATACTCTTACTACACTTTTTAATGTAAATTATGAATGAAGAGCAGGTGTTGAAAAATAAATATAACCCGAAAGAATTAAAAGATAGGCCTACTTGAATGGCCATTTCATTGCCAATTATGACCAAAAAATGCAGTTCAAATGCTGTCAAATGTCAAAGACAAGAACTTAATATCATTCATTGGGTCAACATTGTATGGGGAAATGTGTTAATATCTCTGTATGATGTTTACATCCAAAGTTATGACCCATTCTGTATCATTGTTTCAATCTGCCGGTTTCCAGTCAGGCGCATTAAAAGGTTAAAAATGGAGACTGTGGGTCATTATTTCAGCCTAATCCGATATAATAGTCACATTTACACTGCAAATGATAAAGGAATAGCAGGTGGTGGACAAAAAGACAATAAAACTCAAAAGAATAAAAAGATACTTGAGAGTCTACATATTTTAGGCCATTTTATTGCTGATTATGACCAAAAATGCTGTTCAAATGTTGTGAAATGTCAAAGACAACTATAGCATTCCTCAGGTCAATATTATATGGGAAAATGTGTTAATTTGTCTCTGTATGTGGTTTACTTCAAAAGTTATGACCTATTCTGTATCATTGTTTCAGTCTGTCGGGTTTCAGTCAGGAGCATTAAAGGGTCAAAAATGGAAACTGGGGGTCATAATTTCAGCTTAATACGCGATATAATACTCACATTTACACTGCAAATGATAAAGGAAGAGCAGGTGGTGAAAAAGAGACCACAAAACTCAAAAGAATGAAAAGATAGGTGAGTGTCTACATATTTTGGGTCATTTTATTGCTGTTTCTGAGCAAATATGCCATTTAAATGTTGTCAAAAGTCAAAAACAACAACTTAAATTCATTCCTCAGGTCAATATTGTATGGGAAAATGTGTTAATTTGTCTCTGTATGTAGTTTACTTCAAAAGTTATGACCTATTCTCTGTCATTGCTTCAATCTGTTGGGTTCCTGTCAGGTGCATTAAATGGTTAAAAATGAAGGCCATGGGACATTATTTCAGCTTGGCACCTGGCAGATTCTGGAAGTAGACACTCTAAAGATACAAAAAAATCAGGTGGCGTAAAAAAAGCCGGGGGGTGCGCGTGGACCCCCCTTTCCAACCCTACTAAGAACGGTTAGCTGTGAGGTGTTCTCTCACGGCCATACTGGTTTTAACCAGATGGAATTTGGGAAAAACCTGTTGAGCTTTGTAGTTTAAGTCAGCTCTGAATGTGTAGCTATTATTTCTAACAACAGAGAGAGATGGGCAGCTCTTACCATCCTCCTTCATGATGAGATTTTTAATTCAAATTCAAATGGTGCTTTATTAGCATGACTGTTAAGGTAAAGTAGGCCCTATTGCTAAAGTATATTACAAGGGAAAGAAATAAGGTATGAATAGTGTTACATTTACATAACACACACGTGTGTCTGTGTGTCTGTGTGTGTGTGTGTGTGTGTGTGTGTGTGTGTGTGTGTGTGTGTGTGTGTGTGTGTGTGTGTGTGTGTGTGTGTGTGTGTGTGTGTGTGTGTGTGTGTGTGTGTGTGTGTGTGTGTGTGTGTGTGTGTGTGGTGTACCATTTGAGGAATGTCATTTAGATGGCATGAATGTGCTAGTTGAGAATCCTGACATGGAACACAAAAATCCACTATAAACACCAATTGTTTCGAGGTGTCTGAAAAAGGTTTCCTGGTATTCTGTTGTTAGACACCACAACAGGTGTACTAACAGCTGTGGTTGGGCCCAAGACAAAGTCATCTGATAGATCCAATCACGCAATACATAAAATCTAATGATGACACAATTTTGTCAAATGCATGCGTGGGTGTGGTGGCTCAGGTGGTAGAGGAGCCTGTTCCGCAACCTAGAGGTTGCTGGTTCGAGCCCCGATCTGCCTGACTCCATCGATGTGTCCTTGAGCAAGATACTTAACCCCAATTGCTCCTGGTGGCAGAGTGGTACCTTGCATGGATGCTATTGCCACCGGTGTGTGAATGCGAGAGTGAATTGCTGAATGTGATGCAGCAATGTGAAATGCTTTGTGTGCTCGAAGGAGTGGGAAGGCGTTTTATAAATGCAGTCCATTTACCATTCCAAACCTGACGAGAGGGAGCAGTCAAGGACAAACAAGGCATGAAAACATCCAAAGACACAAACCACAAGTGGTAAATGGTGTATGTAAGGATTCCACAGCCACCACCATTACTCTGTGTAATTCCACTCAAGAGCCCTGTTAATGTCATTCTCAATTAAGGTCTAATTGACTTCAGGCAATGCACTTCATTCATACTGTGACGGAAGGATGCACTTAAGAGGTTCATCCTAAGCTATACATCTAAAACAGAGGCCTCACAGGCATTTACAAGAATCTCACATAAAAATTGATGGCAGCCTGAGACAGTAATTGGTCTTTCACCATATGGGGATGTACACAGATGGACTGTATACAACACTTCAGTGAGCCAGCATGAAGAGATGCATTCAAGGCTTCAAGATACACATTATGTCAATGCTACAGTATGTATTTCAGTGGTAATGTAAGTTCTACTTCCTTAACCTGAAGTATGCAAACACAGAAATACAAAACAACCAAATAAGCTACAGGAAGAAATATAGAAAGAAAGAAAGAAAGAAAGAAAGAAAGAAAGAAAGAAAGAAAGAAAGAAATATAGAAAGGAAGAAAGAAAATTAATTCTCAGCTACTATCTTGTTCAGAAGTCTCCTGCAAAGAGCCGTGTACGTATAGTGTGAGAAGTGCACCTGAAGGAGTGGTTAGTATTCAGCATGGAGGATTACAAGGACTCTAATCCTGTTCATTGAAAGAGGATACTAGACTGGTGTGTGTGTGCGCGCACGCGTGCATATGTGCGTGTGTGTGGCATTCCAGGTTTAGGGCCAGATAGAGACATTTCCGTTGGCTGGCCCTGACTTTCATGCATCAGTTAACTCGCCTCTCCTGGCTCTGTAGCATCAGAATTTTACCCTCTCTTTCAGTCTTAAGCCTTACAGTGACATGATGATGAAGCTGTAGAGCAGTGCTTCTCAAACTGTGGGCCGTGGACCACTGGTGGGCCCTGAAGGTATTCCAAGTATCAAAATAATGTTTCTGTGTGTTGCTGTCGATTGTAGCTGATTAAGTTGTATTATGTATTGGGTCAAAGGTGTGCCCGAACATTTGTGAAAATTTCAAGTTGGCCCCAATTTGGAAAAGGTTGGGAACCCCCACTGTAGAGAGAACAGCTTACTGTGCCTCTACGATGGCCAGTTTGGTAGGGGAAGTAATTAACCAGTGTTGTCCTCCATCCTCCTCCATGAGCGAGGTACCCTGAGCATGGCACTCTCCCACCACACTGCTCCCTTGGGGCGCCATTGGGGGCTGCCCCCTTGCACGGGTGAGGCATAAAATTAAATTTCGTTTTATGCATGTGCATTGAACACTTGTGTGCTGTGGAGTGCTGTGTCACAATGACAATGGGAGTTGGAGTTACCCAGGTGGGCTTTCTTTTTCACTTTTCTCTCTACCTCAGTCATGGAGAAGGATGGGGGAGAGCATTGGTTAATTACTCCCCCCACCAACCTGGTGGGTCGGGAGTCGAACCGGCAACCCTTGGGCTACAGATCTGAGGCCCTAACTATATCCATGACTGCCCTTGAAAGAACAAAAGGATATAGAGAAGGATATAGAGAAACAGAAGGAGATAGAAAAAGAGGTAGTGTATGACCATGTTTAATGACATCGTTGCCCCTGGGTACAGATGGTACTGATAGGAGTCTGAACCCGCACACTCCTAATCACGGTGCTCCATGCTCAAGTTCACGCTCCGCTATGCTTGTAGGGCTAACATCTACAAAGCGGATTCCAAAAAAGTTGGGACACTTTGTATTTTGTGAATAAAATCAAAACGCTGGCATTTTCAAAACATTCAATATGTTAACAAGGTAGAACATTATGTACAGACAACAAATCAGTTGTTAAAGTCAAGCAGAAGTATTGTTTTGAGGTAATTATGTGATCATTTAAAATTTCACCCTTGCAACAAATCCCAAAAAAGTTGGGACAGGGCCAATAAAATGCTTTTTATATTGGATAAGACTAAACACAACTCAAGGGATGATGCTGAACAGTTAAATACTTTGACTGATGGCATAATTTTATTCAAAAATTAGATATTTTGATGTGCGAGACATGATTTCAGCAGCTCAACTGATAGGTATGTTCTTCAACTTGTTTACCTTTTATTATGCTGAATATGTGGCATATCCTGACTGCAAGAAAACAATTTTGTGACCTGTTTACTCTTATGATGGAACTTCACTGTTGGAACATAGTAGAGATTGAAATTGGCCACCATTATGGGGCAATATCTAAAGGCGGTGCTCCAAAATATAATGCCTTGGTAGCTATGTTTACTGTTTAAAGACTGTATGTGTCATTCAACATTCATTTTAATGCTCTACATGAGTAAGAAGACCCTAACCAAGTCACCTCTGCTCCCCCTTACCATCATATATTCTGTCTTTCAGACTGACCACTAAATCAAGCTGAAGTATTCATTTTCTATATAACCTGGAGGGTGCATGACTCCATAACTTTCAAAAAGGATGAAATATTTTCCATTCTGTAATCAGAGGACAGTTTCACATGTCTCCTAGGTCCATAGAATGAGCTTTTCCGCATGCAACACTGTTAAATGTCTGCATCATGTGCATTAATCAAATGTGTTTATGGTCATTTTTTTTCGAGAGCTGTCATTGATGGAGTGTCATAGTTTGCTTATTGACCATGAGTATGTCATGATCTCATAACTCCTGCAATGATTACACAGAACTCTATATTACGGAAATAGGCCTTATATGCCTGCAATTTTGATAATTCAATCTTTCTGTGTAATAGATAAGTAATTAGTCCCCCAAAATCTTCGCTGCTGAGTGCCACAGCCTCTATGTGATGGTATTTTATTTGTGCATTCATGTTGGCAGTCAATATAGTTCCTTTTAAAATATTCTTCCTTGTGTAATTTTTAGAATTATCCAACTATTACAACATGTTTTGGCCCTGTCCCAACTTTTTTGAGATTTGTTGCATGGGTCAAATTTTAAATGATCACATAATTACCTCAAAACAATAATTCTGCTCGACTTTAACAACTGATATGTTGTCTGTACATAACGCTCTACCTTATTAACATATTAGATGTTTTTAAAATGCCAGCATTTTGATTTTATTCACAAAATACAAAGTGTCCCAACTTTTTTGGAATCCGCTTGTAGCTTTGTCGTGTTGCTTTGTAAAGTTCAAGGCTAGGGAAAATACAGACTAGGGAAATAACTTCTCTAAAAAATAAATGAACAAACATCATCAACAACAAAAGAAAGCGCTTAGCAAACATGAATTAAACAAGGTCGTCTGCTGAAAGAGTGATTAATGACTTACCGGTACTATCCTCAATATGACTAGAATTACCATTGCTGACACATTTGAGCCACACACTCAAGAATTGCCTTGAACTGAGGGCTTTCTAACACAGAGAATGCCTGCACAAGTTAAAGTTTAAAGCCAAACGTTTTAAACGCTCTTTACTTTTTTTGAGGTTAAGCTGTTATAATGAGTAGGTCAGGCGAAGCGCAGTGTTAGCGAATACATTAATAATTTAACGTTCTGCATTTATTTGCTGCAATTTTTACAAAGTTGTCGAAGGCTGCTAAAACCTTTTGTTGTCATGGCTCTATAGTGGCTCATTTGAAGTTAAAAGTAATTGAAGCATTTGTACTTCGCAGGCGACATCAGGCGACATACAGCAACTCTGATTACACTCTGCTGTAAGGATGCCCTACCTCTGCCCTCCTCTCTGGCTCAATGGCACACTTGGGGCTTAGCATGACTGATGAGTGGACACATTCAGAGTCAGCTGGACACGTGGAATAAAATGCAAAGCAGCATACTTCCAGGACCACTGAGAGCAAAGTCAGTTTTAATGGCTTTTTTGCTGTAAGTTGACATAAATAGAAAATGGAAATAAAGAAATAATATTACAGAACTTTCTATAATTAACTTAATTGAATTAAGAGTCAGAAGAGTCAGACTGTGTTTTGTTGCACAAAAAGACATTTCATTCTTGTTGATGTTAGCTCTCGGTATACCGAGAGCATTACATGTAGCAAACAATCCATTTTAGCTTATTACAATACATAACGCACGATGCAGTTGTGTTTACGGAATTATGCTGTAGAATGATAAATGTGTCAAGTGGATAAACATAAGTGTTCTTATAAGAAACATGATAATGATGAAGATGATAATGATGATGATGATGCAGAATGTTACATTAATCATGTAGAATCATGTGGTGTGATGCAGAATGCAGAATCATGTGGTGTGATGTCAAACAGGTATTTTGCATTCCAGCAGCGACTGCAGAGCTGTTTTCTTGGGTTATGGGCGATCAAGATTAGAATAGAATAGAGTAGAGTAGAATAGATTTTATTGTCATGCCAGCATGAACATCTCACAGAATAAAACCAGAATAAAAACACAAATATACACAAATAGACAAAACACACATACAAATCGCTGCATCCACCCCCCCCCACCCCCAGCACACACATCATATACAAGTCAGGCAGTAGTTCAACAAACAATTCACAACAAACACCACAGTCACAGCATGGGTTTACAAGACCGCTCGCTTTAATAGGATTCAAATACACATACACATATAAATGCACATGTGTACCCACCCACACTGACAGACAAAGAAGAGAGAGAGATAGAGAGAGAGATAGAGAGAGAGAGAGAGAGAGAGAGAGAGAGAGAGAGAGACCCAGAGAGAAAGACAGAGTTTCAGAGATACACATTGAAATCCAATAAAGTCCTTTATCCTCTTTTTAAAGCCTTCAATAGCCCGCTAATGCACTCTTAGATACTCTAATCAGGAGCAGAGGGAGATGATAACCTGTCGCAACACTGAGTAATGTTCAAATAACCTCCGAAAGTCGGTTGTCAAACGGTAGTCAATGGTGAAGTAAAAAAGGCAATATCCCCACTCATGAATATGGGGCTTGTGTTACACACAATAGAACCACAGGAAGACCGTGGTAACACTAGTCATTAATCTACCTGTGTGTGTGTGTGTGGTGTGGTGTGGTGGTGTGTGTGTGTGTGTGTGTGTGTGTGTGTGTGTGTGTGTGTGTGTGTGTGTGTGTGTGTGTGTGTGTGTCTGTCTGTCTGTCTGTCTGTCTGTCTGTCTGTGTGTCTGTCTGCTGGAGTTCTTATTGGATTTCTAAGCACTCAGGGGGGCTGTGTTATCTTTATGGTTATATCAGAATCTGAAACACATAAACGCACACGCGCGCACGCACACACACACACACACACACGCACACGCCAACACCCTCGTGGGCCCCTATTTTCTGAAATGTTAAAAAAAAAAAAAAAATGTATATTGTACAATTCTGAAAATAGGGGCCCACTGGGAAATACCCGCTATGCCAGATGGCCAGTCCAGCCCTGTGTATATCCATCTGTGCCTCCGGTGTGTATCCCGAGTCCATCTCCCCCTTCACAACTACTATCTACACTCCCACTACCCCTAGCCATAACACTACTCTCCCATCACTTGGAGGGAATAGTCTCCATGCATTGTCCTTCAGGCATTCCCCCTGATTGTCTGCCTACCACTGCCTTTCCATGGATAAATCAGATGCCCTGGACTGCGTTCGGTAGGCTACTTAATAATTCCCCTTTACACAGACAGACACACGCACACACAAACGAATGCAGCCACGATTGCACGCACGCACACGCATGCGCGCACGCGCGCACACACACACACACACACACACACACACACACACACACACACACACCACCACCACCAGCATTTCAACTACATTCCCCATCCACACATTAAAGACCATCACATGCGCCAGTGCAACTCTTGCTGTCGATATGCCCTTTCATGATGCAACACTAAAAGATTTTTTCTTTTCATGGATAGATGTAGAGGTTATACATAATGGATGTACATTAAATCACACGATATGTTGCGTGAAACGGCAACCTCTATGGTACGGCAATCTCCCTATGAACGACACTTAGAAAGAGCTGTGGCGTCTAGCGCTGAAATGATAACAATAACAGAAACGGACAAATAAAAATGTGTTGTGCATAAAGAAGGATGTTAAATTAAATGACTTAGTGATACAGTAGGCCCTATAGTGTATTTGACTTAGTGATACAGTAGGCCCTATAGTATATTTGACTTAGTGATACAGTAGGCCCTATAGTGTATTTGAAATGGTAGTGATACATTAGGCCCTATAGTAAATTTGAAATGGTAGTGATACAGTAAGCCCTATAGTATATTTGAAATGGTAGTGCTTAGTGATACAGTAGGCCCTATAGTATATTTGAAATGGTAGTGCTTAGTGATACAGTAGGCCCTATAGTATATTTGAAATGGTAGTGCTTAGTGATACAGTAGGCCCTATAGTATATTTGAAATGGTAGTGCTTAGTGATACATTAGGCCCTATAGTATATTTGAAATGGTAGTGCTTAGTGATACAGTAGGCCCTATAGTATATTTGAAATGGTAGTGCTTAGTGATACAGTAGGCCCTATAGTATATTTGAAATGGTAGTGCTTAGTGATACAGTAGGCCCTATAGTATATTTGAAATGGTAGTGATACAGTAGGCCCTATAGTGTATTTGAAATGGTAGTGCTGATGCTATTATGTGTAATGAGGAAAGTGGTGCAGATCATCTTACCGTACGCTGTACCATGAGGCAATTTCTCAGCAGCCTTTAATGTCTGTGGGCGAATAAGTTAAATTGGAAATTACTGTCCTTCACTTCTTTCCACAAAGCAATGCATAGGCTACAGCAGTGTTTCCCAACCTTTTTTGTCTGGTGTACCCCCACGCTTTTTTCGTTGTACCATGAGTACCCCCTAAGTCATGTTCTATATCGCTTTCTCTATCCTAGTGTAACTAAGCTCCATATAGTTGTCAAAATCTCATTTTTTCAAGTACCCCCTGCAGTGTGCTCGCGTACCCCTAGTGGTACACGTACCCCTGGTTGGGAAACACTGGGCTACAGCATACTCAATACACTTATGAGCTGGATACAGAACGTCAAAGGCCCAGAATGATACATTTTATTATCAGACCTCATTTTTTAACTGTAGGCAATCAGCACAATTCAAGGGTGTCAAAGGCTTCACAGGGCTGACAGGGGTTTTGTGTCAGTGACGTTCATGTGGTTTTCAACAACGGATGCATTTTAAAAGCACATGCCGAAT